>NC_091736.1:12718722-13021753 GCF_030179905.1 Drosophila bipectinata | reverse complement strand
CAGCAATGTGCGACCTAACTTAAAAGGGGGAAACTATTTCTGATTTTATATTTCAAACATTTTTTCTTCGCTTAGCGTTTGAGGGAAACTCGCTCGGGCTCACCTGCTGCTCGTTATCTGCAGTATTTATGTCATCGTTAAATTTGGCTTCCAGCTGCTTTTACCTGGACTGGAAACAAGTGCACACTAGCGTTCTTGTTATTGCTCGCATAGGTGTGGCGCAAAATATTTAAACACAGCATAAAAATTAAAAACTAGTCTAATCACAGGCCCGAGCCAGTTCCAAAGTCGTGTGTTTGGGGGGCTGGCAAAAGGCACCTAGTGAGATCATTTACCGCACAACCAGGTGATATGACAGTCTAAGGAAAAAATAAATTAAAACTTAATGAAATGGTAAGGGGGGCTTTTAATTGGTTGGCTAATCTATTAAGTTATAAGAACAGGACTGAGACTCGGCTCTCGAAAGTATTTTGACGAAGACGAGTGTGGAAAATGGACCATGACCCATTTCGGCCGAGACACTCAGCCTGGAAAGAGCGTGGAAATCTGATTGGCGATTAAGGCTCAAAAATGAACGTTAATCTTTGGCACCAAAAAAGTTCTAGCCCCAGCTAGACTTCTAGTCCAAGTCTCCAACTCTCGGGCTGGCAACAGGTGTAAATGATTCTGCGGCAGTGAGGCTGTCCCCTCCCCCGGTCACTCCCCAACCGGCCAATGCGTTCTTAACAATTTCAAGTGTTTTCCTTAGAAAACTGGTTGCCTTGCCAAGTCTTAGTACGTCGTATTAAGTTTAATTTGCATGGCAAACTAAAACTGAAAAAATGGAAATACTTTTAAAAAAAAGACCCCCAGGCGCCAGTGTCTTGACACATTTCTGCGGGCCATGAGAATGAACTTTTTTGCGATGGAAATGGTTTTCCAATAGTTGACCCAATTGGAGAGGAGACAGCACTCAGGGGCGGGAGAGGGATACAGAAACTCGGTAAATGGGCTCGGTAAGGGCGACCCGGGGATTGACATCAATCATTGCACTATGAGACATTATTCTTAACGTCATCGTCTTGCCGACTTACCTGGGTCAATTAGAAATGACTTGGCAGCTTTTGGGTAAAAGTAGGAAATGCATGCAGGCGAGGGGGCGAACCTTCCACCCATTCAATAGTAAAGAAAATCTGTAGCTAAATGACAATCGATTAAGGTCAGCCCTGGCTGGCTGGGCTTGGGCTGGGGCTTGGGCTTGGAAAGTGGCGCCCAGCAGTGAAAAATGTAAGCCAGAAGCCCAGAAAAACCTGCAAGATAGTACACTAAAAATAAATTATTCTAAAGGACTCGAAGTCAGTGATAACTATAGATTTCCTTTCATAAAAATTAAGCATAGATTTTTAATATTTTATTCTTAATTTAAATCAACTCTTATTATTCAAATGAATTTTATTATTTATTCCTGTGTAGTCAGTGTATCGAGATCATGCTCGAGTGCAGAGGAGCAACGAATAACCAAGGCATGGTCAAGTGGCTGCGATTTGCATGACCAGTCGATGGGTGTGCGTGAGGTGATCCCTGAATCGAATACAGTGAATCCCAAGAAGAGGAGTATCGAAAGTAGAGCACTTTACTGCCACACCAATTACCGCCTCAGTTCCAACTTCTCGGCTTCTCAGTCATGCAAGCGATTTTCCGGTGTGTATCAGGTGCACCCGACCAGGAGACATGGCGGGAGGATGGGGTTTTCTTTTCTTTGGGTTGGGTGCGGCTCCCATCATTGGATAGTGGTTACTGGTGGCTGGCACAGTGAACCATTTGATCATTTGACCGTGCAATTTGCATATAGCCAATGGCTATATCCGCACTTTGTGGTTATTCCAGTGAGTTGCTCAATGAGAATCGGCCAAAATGGCAAATCGCTTAGAACTGTAGTTGGAAATATAGTTAACGATATAATTATACATTTATGTGTTATATTAAAAAGTAATATTAATCAATTGTGGACTTTATGGAACATTTTGGGAGGGTAATCATTACAATACAAATATTAAATGCAATGTTCCCCGCGAAAAAAATCGCTTCCCTAAGATCTACAAAAAAGTTTTCCATGGAAATTGATATCAATGTTATAAAAACAAAATATCAAGCTTAAAAATTGACCAGAGAAACTGCAAATATCCATAGAAGCATTCCATATCATTTAAAAAACATAAAATTATCGTTATTTCTTAGTTAGAAACTGAGCGCCACCTGCCATTGGGCAGAAGTACTAACAGTACAGTTAGCCAGTTTTACAACCAAAGGGAAACATGTTGCCTACTTTTCAGGATGTAGATACTCCCATTCAAAATGTCGAATCATACGGCGCCATTTTGGGCATTTATAACGTTATATTTGTTCCATCAAGGATTTTTTCCATAACTGCTTATCTTATATTTATTTAGATTTAATAATCTGGTTATTAAATTTCAAAGATACTAATTAAAATGATCATGTTAATGTTACTGACTAACTGACAAAATCTAAATCCTCACAAGAGGTATCTTATCAATGATTTTTAATAACTTTTAAAAAAACCTGTATCTGTTTCTTATATATTTTTTCTCCCACAATTGGAAAGCATCTTGAAATATTAAAGTTAATCCTGGCAGCCCCAACAGGTGCAAATGTTTAAGATTTCTTGGGTGTTTGTGTGTGTATGAGTTTCAAGATACATATCAAACACGCCCCCATTTGCTGGACTAAGTGAGGCGAATAATTCATGTCAATATCAAAACTCATTTACCTGCGGTTGTCTCACCAGCTCATCAAAAAGCTTGTGAGGCAAAAATCTACTCAGAAGTAGATCAAAAGGGGGGGTGTCGGTCCTGGAGGTTAAAGCCGAGACTGGGCGAGTGGAATTCGGAGGCCAATTGAGGAGGAGAATGCGTTCGACTGGAATGCCGCCTATAAGCTATCGTTGACAACTCAACCTGGTAGTCTGGCAGTGTGGTAGCCGGGAAACGAATGTTCTAAATCTTGATTTGAAATATGGAAAAGTTTTGTCTCAACTTCCCAGATAGGCAGGACTGACAAGGAGCGATTTTAATTACTTTTCCTCCGGTCATTCATTCATTTCCACTTGTTGCCCATCAGTTAAAAGTCAAAAGAGGAAGCTCGCCAAATGGTAATTCCATTTTCCATTTCCATTTCGGACATTTCACGCTTGAAAGGATTTGATCCCACCCCGATGCCTATCGCACTGTGGCCATTACAACTTATTGCTACTACTGTGGCTACTTTTAATACACTAAATTAACTTTTTCGTGGTACCATCCCCGGGCTCCGCCCCCCGCCCAGGCTTACCGCCCACTCGAAAGCCAAGGACGCGCACTTTATCTGTCGGTTATCTCGCCTTTTGTTGATTAATAGCTTTGCGGTAATTAATTTGGCCTGAATGAGGTGTATTTGTATGGAACAGTGGGGGCTGAGGCGAAGGGGAATGGGGTCAAGAATCTATGTGAATTTAATAAATAGCTGGACTCTACCCTGCAGATTTTTGATAAGAAAAGATAACCAAAAAGATGTGTTAATTACCTTGAATATTGAGGTTGGTTAAGGTATATTATAATATTTTTAATAATTAAATTAAAACATAAAGAAATAAAACTATCAGAGAAATAAAGTTAACCTTCGGTGATATCTACTCTCCCAGAATTACCTCAAACTTTTCTCATTATATCTACACTTGCGCAGAGACAAACGGAAGGAACTCCTGGATTCAACTTTCCGCCCACCCACAGCCTCTTCGGCTTTTACCAATGACTTCCGTCATCACCGGCACACTCGACGTGTAAATTTGCATTTGCTTCTAATTACGAGAACAAGAAATTGCCCGGACTCAGACCCAGACCCGGACCCGCATCGCAGCCCCATAGGGTAGTAGCATCGTAGCATCCTAACATCTTGGCAACTCGGAAACTTGGCATCTGCAGATGGAGGAGCTCTTGCGGCAATTGCAATTTAGAATTTTCAATTATATTTATATTTTTTTATGAGGTTAGCGGGTAATGGGAAATGGAAAATGGGAAACGGGTAGCATTACCTAGCCCCCTTGGCCCGCACACACACACACCCCTTCCATACGGAAGCACTAGAAAACTACAAATCAAGTGCCACGCACGCAAATTTCCTTTAATTAAAACCAAACTTTTAAGAGCCCCTCGTCGTCTGCAGCTTCTTCACATCCTCCTCCTCGACTGCAGATGCATCTTCAGCTGGTTCACCCAACTGCAAACTACTACTAGGCTCAAGTTAAGCGGAGCCGGGGCGAACATCATCTTCGAAATGGCTCTGAAGTGCGGGCCGCTTTTGTTGGTCACAAGGCGTTGGTGATTACAGCCCAAAGTTTGTTCAGGTGTATAAATACAATTAGCGACTAGGATAAGTACCAAAGTACAGGATGAGTGCATACAACTTGCAGGATTAGAAAAAACAAATGCATAAACTTTTGTATCTAATTTGTGATAAAAGAAAACCTCATAAGACTCTTAGATAATCAATTGTTATGGACTTACAGGTATGACTACTTACCTCCATTCTTTGATTAGATTTTATTTAAAAGTTAGACTTAAAAATAAAAACATTGCAGATTATTATTACAAAATGAAAACCCAAGTCACTGTTAAATCTCTACTTGACTCTGAAATTTTTACCCGGACAAACATCTGTCAAAGTGGAAAGTTCAGTTTTCCTCGCGTGTCTGCCGGAAGTGCATTCGGTGGCAAAATAAAGGAAGCCGAGTGGGAAGAAGCCAACGGTAGACGGAAGAGGAAAACTTCTCTGGCCAAAAAGAAGCGAAGCGAATGCTCTGAAAAAGTTCTAACCCATATTAAAACATATTTGCGCAAAAATATGCAGATGCCGGGAGAATGCACGAAAGTTAACCGAGTATATATACGTTATATCTATACTTACGTGTCTATGTACCAGGTGGAGGTCTTATGTGCGCCAGTCAATTGCTCATTGACTTGGCTCGAAAATAGTTGAGTGTTGAGTTCTAAGTCCTAAGCCGCCACTAACATGCCAAGCCAGAAGGCAACTGGCTATGAGAGACACAGTGGCCAAAGTTTTACTATTATCTTTGAAGTTTATAAAACTAAAATATTGAATATTGGGTAATACATTTAATTTCTACACATTGCTGAGTTTATTAAAAATAAAATCAATTCATAGCATTGATCTCTAATCTCAGTTTGGTTCTAGCTCAGAAAAGGTAGAACCAGTCACGAAAGAACCATCTTTTCCTCCGGGTTCCATTTTTTTCGAGTTTAGTTTCCAGTCAAGTTTACGTGAGCTTGGATTTCAAGCTGTGCGCGCACATAAGTTTGCGGCTTAAGCATGCGAGATTCATATGGATGGGAACACACAAGCCCTTCTGTACAGTACCCTCCCAAAAATTCACTCACCTGGCGTAAAATACTGGCTGGGCTAATGCATTGCCAGCTACCCTAATAACCTTAGACATCCCGTCGACGGGGTGCCAAAGAAGTCGTACAAAGTTGCTAGTGCTAAAGGAAAAAGTTTAAAATTAAACGGAGCTGGAATCCAAGATTCGTTGTCAGGGGGATGTACATATGTGAAAGTAAGTCGAGTATTTTTGGGATAAAGCCTTGGCTTGATTTAAGATTCGTGGGGCAGAAAAAGTAATACTATTTAATTGGATTGCAATTATAAATATTTACAAGCCAGTTTCCTTTTATTTTATTGGAGTTTAATTTTGAGCATAGTTCACTTTCCTAACTGAGGCACAATGTTTCCTTTATTTTCTTAAGGGCGGGACAAATTCCATGCCCAAATTCCATGCCACGCAAGGCTAATTATGTTTATGTAAAGTGTTTTTTGGCCTTTGAACCTAATGAAATATAATTTGAACAAAATTATTGAAAATTGACGGTAATTGAAATGAATTTGAACAAATTTGGATGCATGGCGCTGGGTGTCGTGTTGGGCCACCATCAAAGGAGTCAAAGAGCGTTGAATGTTGCAACTTTGACACGCGACGAAGACGTTGGCCCCAAAGCGTTGCCTTTCCACAGCCCTACAATTTTCAAAACCTTAGGGTTTCATTAGACATTTTACCAAAATTACAGCACGTTTCCAGAGAGAACTTGTCTATGATTAGGCTTCAAGTAGTGGATTATTTCCAGAAGAGGGTGTCTTGCTCAAACAAAAACTTGAACCGGATAAAGCTGTAAGTCCCCCACTAAACATCTCGGTTATCCCGCCCGACTAGCAACAAATTCAATAAAAATAAAAATAAATTAGCTGCAACTAAATGAGCCAAATAAATTCATTTAGGGCTTTATGCGCTCCACTGGCGTATGCTCCACGAAAGACATCTCGCCCCTTCTGCGCTGTCAGGGCTAAAAGCCAAGTTAAAGCCAACACGTATTGCCAAACTCGATTGCCGTGGGCGTCGCACTCCAAATGCAATTTCACCTCGTCCTCCTCGAGCTTCGAGCGGAGGGTTGCAAGTGCCACACAAAAAATACAAAACCCGAGTCCCCCAAAGCGTTCCCCACTCGCCGGCGAGCGCTGCAGGTGATTCCCCTCCGAAGCACTTATCTATTGAGTGAGCTCCTCTTGCTCTGCCGTGTCAAATGGTGGACAACTCTTGAAATCAACGCAAACGAAATAACAAAACGAAAAGTTTCTTTTGATTATGCCAATGGAATTTATTTAACTCCGCCAAATGTAAGCGAATTGAAAACATATTTTTTTTCCTCGGAATTCATTTGCATGTGACTTGAACTGAAGGCTAGTCCAATCGAGTATAAGGAAGTTTGTTTACAAAATTCAAATTTGTATTTGGGAATTATTACGAAAATATATAAAATATTATGGTTTCTATAGAATCTCTAGAATAGGGGGTTAACTAGAATCAAGAAGAATTGAAACGTGCCCCCACAAGCCAACTAGCTAGCTTAATTAATGCGAAAAACCCATATTTTAACATAAATGATCGAAATTTTAAAATTCAAGATGCTGGACACGCACCTGGCGCCTGCTCACCGAGCAAGAAAAAAAGAAAACAAAGTCCATATTATCATCAAAACAAACTGAAAACCGGATTGAAAGAGAAACGTTTGGTCAGCAGCGCTCAGGGAAGCCCAGATGTCTGGACCGGTGTCTGGGTGACAAGTTGTTTCCTCTGCGGGTAAAGAACCTCCCAAACTTGAACCCATTGATGGTCGATCAGTTTGTATAAATAGAGAAAGACTTGCCAACAAAGGGTTCAGTATCAAATTCAGCTTCAAAGCTAACTCATCTATTGCATCTGCACTCCGTTGATTCAAGTTTATTTTCAAACAAAATGAAATTCCTGGTAAGTTAGGCATCCCGCGTTGATCCTTTCATGTGCTAAGGACGATATTTGCTTCAGGTGATCGTTTTCGTGGCCCTGTTTGCCTTTGCCTCGGCCCTGCCCCAGTTCGGATTTGGTGGATTTGGAGGTGGATTTGGCGGACAACAGCAGCAACAAGAAGGCTTTGGAGGTTTCGGAGGATTTGGCGGTCAGCAGCAGCAGCAGGAAAGCTTCGGAGGTGGTTTCGGAGGATTTGGAGGTGGTTTCGAACAGCAGCAACAGCAGCAGGGAGGATTCTTCTAAGAATTTAAAACTTAATTATGAAGTGTACAAAACTAGATAAAAAAAAAATAGTAAATTAAATTAACAAAAACAAAACTTAATGCCCCGTATTTTTAATACCTAAGGAGATAACTGGAAGCAAAGGAAAAATACTTTGGCACCGAAATGTTTGAGAATGTTCTAAAAGATTAATGAATTAATTCATTCAACGATAATTAACAAAAAGATCTGGTATGATATATGGTTTAACAACCTCATATTCAAATTTTGAAAACCATTTTTTCCTCCTTTTGTCATAAAATTATGAAATCAAAAATTATTTCACCACAAAAATCATTTTAATTGCATATTTTATTTTTGCTAACGTTTAAAACTGGTTTCTAATTTTGTAACACGTTCAAAAAATCAAAAGAAATTTTTTTTTGCATAACAAATAGAATCGCAGAGGGAATAACAACCTTTGCGTCACTAATGCGGAAGTTTTCAACAATTACCAAAATAGATTTGATAATGGACCCGGGAATAATTGCAAAAATGCTTACTACTTACTGGTGGGAAAAATCCAATGACTCATGAAGTTTGGCGAATCTTTGGAATAATCTAACGTTAATTAATCCAGTAATTTAATTAGCGGAGAACATAAGGCAGAGGGAGAGAGATTTTGGTGGAAAAACCAGTATTTTTAGTGGGCTTGTCACTTTGAATCTCTGAAAGGTTGACGGCCATACTTGAGTTGTTATCAACCCGAAACCGAAAAAAAGCCCCGCTGAAAACAAATATCTATGATCGACACAAAGGGGAGTCCAAGCTAAGCGCGGCCCGTGTCCAACCAGTTTTCGAGGGGCTATAAGCCAAACAAAAATCAGATAAATACTCGCAGCCAATGGTCAAAAATGAAGCAGTTGTGTCGAGCGTTTCAGCCAAATAAGTTTGTGGCAAGCAAAAATACTCAGTTAATAAAATGAAATTCTTGGTGGGTACAATAATTAATATTTTCAGATTCTATTGAAATTAATGTTCATTTTTTTAAATATTTTCTAATTAGTTGATAGTTATTATGGGCATTCTGGCCATGGCATCAGCTCAGTTCGGACCTTTCGGCGGATTAATCAGGGACATTGAGCGATTCGAGGGCCAGCAACAGCAGCAGCAACAACAGGGCGGTTTTGGGGGCCAACAGCAGCAGCAGCAGGAAGAGGGCGTCATTTTCAGAGGTCCTTTTGGCGGCGGTGTTGAGTTCTTCCAGGAGCAGCAGCAACAGCAGCAGGGCGGAGGCGGTGGCCAGCAGCAGCAGCAGCAGCAGGAGAACCTGTTTAATTTCTTCGGCTAGAAAGTAAAGAGCCAAAAAAAAAGCCAGAGTCTGAGTAGTCCTAAGAAATCTGTTATCAACTAAAATAAAATATCAACCATTCTCTAATGTTGTCTAGAGTAATTAGAATTAAATCATTATGGCGGATCACCGCTTTCCACAACCAAGAAAATCTCTTCATTTATGACGCCAAAGGACAGAATCCTGTTGTTTTGGATGTGAATAACCCCAATGGTTTTGTGTCAAAATCGCGATGATGGCCATCGCCAATTGTTATGGCCAAAGTTTTAAGCCAAAAATCGCAAAAGTCTAATGAGTGCTATCGTTAAAATCAGAGGTTGGGATGGTGGTGGATGCTGGGATTTTTGGGGCTCCTTTATCCAAAAGCACCGAAACACCATCAAAGTCATTAAGCGGAAAACCCTTTTGGCTTCTTTTCTACGCATTTTCATTTCGCCTTGTAATGACTTCATCTTCCCATCGCATCCTCTCGCTTGGAGTCTTTCGTTTGGGGTTTCGGTTTGGGTTTTGGGCTCTGGTTTTGTTATTGGAGACAGTTTCGAAGCCATCGTGTTCGCTGGGCTGTCTGATATAACAACAACCCACCAAGAATGTGAACAACACCAGCAGCAGTAACAACAACACTCGTAACTACAAAACAACTTTTTAATTGCAATTAAATACGTAACAAGTTTTTAGTTGTAAGTGCGACGAGCACACCGAGAGAACTTGGCCATGGCTCTGAATTCGCAGTCCTGGGCACTGAGTCCAGAGTCCTTAGTTCGGGGTCCTGGGTTTTTGGATTTACCCCTTCGGCCCCGAAAGTGTCCATTGGCGACTGGTTATTGTTGTTGCGGGTTACCCTTATCATTCCCCAGCTATCTGCGGAATACTCCTATATATGAAATTGCCATTGCAGTGCTCGTCTCAGAGGCTCCGGATCCGGCTCCGGCTCCGCTGTGTGTATTGCAAAATTGAGTTGTGCGCTTTGGGGTTTTAATTGTTAATTGTTGGCTCAGCGGGCAGCGCTTTTGACGTCGTTGATGACAGTCGGATTGGGTCGTAAGAAAAGTGCGCTGGGGGATTATTTCGGAGTTGGCTAAAAGCGTAGAGGTTTTGGGAGCCACATCTGAAACGCCTGCGGAGGAAAAGGATCTTATGGATTAGGGAATTAAATGGCAGGCCTTAAAGGCTTTCGGGTTAAGTGGGGATGGGCACAATTTTGTGGGGATTTTTAATCAAATCATCAAGTTTATCGAGGCATATGTATCCACTCATTAACCAATGTTTGTCTGAAAAGGATTTATTGAAACTTCAATTTTAAATGGCTTTTACGAAACTATTCTTTGAGTATTATGGTTACCCTGTTTTAATTTATTTGGCCAATGGCATCAAGAAAGCGCTGCCAATACCTTTATTTCGTTGATGTGCCATTTAATTTGAATGCAAATTAAAATATGATGGCGCCACTGATGTTGTCGCTTAACCATTTACCTTGAGCATCTAATGGATCTTTATGGACATTCACCTGCCCCGGGGTTAAGTGATTCCCAGCCAAGTATATCCCCCCCACACAAAGCTGCCTAAGTACGCTCCGAGTGTCTGTTTTTCTTTACTTGTACTGGGATTTCTTTTTCCCTGACTCACTAATTTGGCCGCAATTTACATAAAGGACGCGCGGCACCAAATGTTGTTAGCCATGGTAATTTCCCATTCCCCCCTTTTTTGGGCTGCATATTTTGGGCACCTACCTACCTACCGAAAAAAAAGAAAATATAAAAAGAAAATGTAATTTCTTTTACCATTCAACTTGATTAAATTAGACTGGTTGAGTGCCGGAGAAACTAATGAGAGGCAGCTGCATTTTAGTGCCTGTCCGAGAATATTATCCAACATCCGCGTCCTCCCAGCCGCCTGCCACTTCCTCGAAATCGTGACAGATGTATGACTTGGCATTTATAGTTTTGAGTCGCAATTTTCGGTGATTTATTTATGCATGAAATGCAAACAAAATCTGAATAATTACCAACAAAAGCCAACTGAACTGACAGTTAGACAGGCAGCCCAAACACAAAGCAAGAGCATGATGCGAGTGATGCGGGAGAGCTGCAATGTTACGTATATGTTCCGTCAGATAGACAGCACTACGGACACCGACTCTTGAGCTGTCAGAGGGAGCTGTGTGGGAATATTATAATGTTTGCAATCTGTAAACGTTGTTTTCCCATATTTATATGGCTGGAGAAAAACTCGGTGTGTCTTAGCCAGCAAAGGCATCACTTGTATTTAGATTTCAGATGGAAGAAAGGATGTAAGTGGCAGATGTATCTTGAGATACAAAGAGATATAATAATTTTTAAAGATCCACTTTAGCAGTAAGGCAATTAAAGATAGCGAATTACCAACCTTGGCTGTTCAGTAAACCTTTATTAAAATATTACCACATAAATTATGGACTTATAAAACCAAAAACTTAATTGGAATAAGTTCAGTGAGTAACCGCTCACTTCATTTCCGATTAAATATCATTGTGCTGAACTAGTGGCTGGCGGTAATGTAATAACAAAGTTTAGGCACTTACACACTTTGGCCTTTTGGCTTCAACTAGATCTGACCACGCCCAATTAAGGTCCCGCCCCCGGAAGCAGAGGGCCTCTATCAGCTCTACCGCCTCACCGCCCCACCGCCCTACCAACGACTACAGTCGCTTCCTAGGCGATGCAGCAGTAAAAATGACTGCACACAGCTGTGCTTCATGGCTCTGGAGGAGCAGCCATGGATTCGAATCTGAAGGAGCCGCAAGGAAAGGGGCAGGATAGGATAGCCCCTAGGAGCCGGGGCAGGGGCAGGAGCCGGCAATGCTGATGCTGATGCTACTGCGGCAGTAAGATTTTATTAGCGGTGGTATTAGCAGCGACAGCAAGCCACCACCCTTATCCCCTCATGACAGGCCCTACAGTGGTTGGCGTTGCATATTAATGCAGGCATAAAAATATTTACAACTTTTTTATGCAGCTGCCTGGCCTTTTTGGGTGTGCGTGTGGGAGTTTTGTTCTTGCCAAATTTAATATAATTTCTGGTCGTTTAATGAGGGTCATTCAAAAGTGGTCGGCTGTCCTGCCATCCCCCCTCCAACCTTTGGTACTCATCATTCCGGAGGAAACTTCCATTTTCGCCGAGTAGCCTGCGGACACAACAAGTGTGGCAGCCATTATGAGTGACCGTCGGTAAGGCCTCGTAAAAATTGCTTAACAACATTATGCAAAGTAAGATTCGCGGTAATAAAATGAAGAGCGACCAGCTTCAAGGCAGATCCAAGGTACTCCAAGTATCGGGCCCACTGTGCCGGCGATTTTGGCCAGGCATTGCCGGAATGGAATCCGCATTCGGAGTCGCCCTCCGGTTTTTGTCTTTCACTTAATCCGTGCGCCGGCTCGCAAATTCCAATGCCGGTTTCTGTCAGCCCCGAAAGTTACTCGACGCCAACCGGGATGGGGGTGCGGGTGCGGGTGCGACGGGGTCCGGGCCCATAACCGAAAGGATTATACAAATAAAAATAAAAACAAGAAAGCAAAGCTAACTTCGGGCGGAGCCGAAGTTGATATACCCTTGCAGCTAAAACCGGATATATATTGCAAACATCGGATATAGTTGGCCAATCCTTATGATTACATCATAATAAAACCAATCAATTACAATAAAAAATCGAAAAAAAGTCCCAAGCTTCTATCTTCAAAAATACAAAAGTTGATATTTCTACCAAATACCATTTCCGATCGTTCAGTTATATGGCAGCTATAGGATATAGTCGGCCGATCCTAATGAAATTTTGTAGGTCGGATTAACTGACCAAAAATAGAATGTGTACCAAGTTCTAGCTTTCTATCTTCAAAAACACGAAAGTTGGGTCATTTCCGATCGTTCAGTTATATGGCAGCTATAAGATATAGTCGGCCGATCCATATGAAATTTGGCATGTCATATTATTTTGCCAAAAATAGCTCTCATGTCAATTTTTAGCTCTCTAACTCTAAAAACACCAAAGTTATACCATTTCCGATCTATCAGTTATATGGCAGCTATAGGATATAGTCGGCCGATCCGGGCCGTTCCGACTTATATACTGCGTGCAAAGGAAAGAAGGGTGTGTGCAAAGTTTCAAGTCGATAGCTTTAAAACTGAGAGACTAGTTTGCGTAGAAACAGACAGACGGACAGACGGACAGACGGACAGACGGACATGCTCATATCAACTCAGGAGGTGATCCTGATCAAGAATATATATACTTTATAGGGTCGGAGATGTCTCCTTCACTGCGTTGCACACTTTTGGACAAAATTATAATACCCTCTGCAAGGGTATAAAAAAAGGCGGCCGGGGGGTGCAAAAACAGAGGGGCCCATTGAAAGGGAGGTGTTATAAATTTGGGACAGCAGGTGAAAACAATTTGGTGCATAAAGTTTTCGCTTAGCAGCTCAGCGCGTTGGCGACCCAAGGACCCCAAGGAGCAGGGACATGGCTCTGACTTCTGTTTTGTGGCCCAGTGCGGTTTGACACAAAACAGAGTGAACAAAAAAGGGGCCAAGATAACAAAAAAGCACCGAGGAGAAAAACACAAAAAACGGGTAAAAAGCCAAAAGGAGTGCTTCCAGGCCCAGACCCAGGCCCAAAAGAATCACCGGCTTGGCAGGCATATTTTTGCATTAGCTGAGCTACGATTCCTAAAACGAAAATAAATGGCTCACAACAACTGTGGCTAACTGAAGACAGCTACGATATTTTTTCTTTAAATTCCTTGAAACTGATTTAATTTCCTTATTGGAGATTTAACAACAAAATGCAAACAGGAGTGTATTCCGTGTGATTATACCGTCATAACCCATTCATGACCCACTGGCACAGGTCCTAATGCATTTCCCATTGGAGGTCTATGGTCAGTGGAGCCAGTTTAGATGGAAAGAGAAGACAAAACCGGCAATGACGGCGATTTCTCATGTTAGACGTGCCTTTTTATATGGCACGGAAATTAAAGTAATCATTTTTTATTGCGCGAACAAACAAAGGCATTATGCTTTACTGCTCCGGCTAAGAGGGAGAGATGACAAACACAATGCAGAAAGTAGAATAGAGACAACCGCAAAATGCACTGAAGGACAATTGAGTGCAGAAATATGGCCAAAAGCCGGAGAGAAACCAACGAGCGGATACGTTGTCCAAACAGCCAAAACAGAACAGAACCGAACCGTACGAAGGGATTCGGTAACAAGAACGGGCTTTAACAGTGTTGTCGAAAATAGTTTTTAAAAATTCTTAAGAAAATTAATTACTTTAGACACTAATTTCTATAATATGGTAATATTTTAAAGTAGTATTACTAAAAGCATTACAAAAGTAATCCCCAAATCCTCATGTTTTATTATTCTGATCATCACTGGGCACTAAATTGTGGCCAAAAAAAGGGATGAACCCGGCCTCGGACTTGGACTCTTGGCTTCCAGTACCCGGATCCGAGCGCGGAGATCCAAACTTGGACGCGACACCACTTCACTCCACTCCACTCGAGCTCTCGTCGACCAGAAGCACAAAGACTTTGGCAGCTGCGACAATGACAGCGGCAAAATAAAAATATATATACACACAAGGATAGCTATATATTCTATGGGTGGTGGCGACTGCATCCTCCTCCGCCATCGAGAAAATTGCATTAAAATCTATGGAGTGTGCATAGAAAGCGGAGAATGTTCCGCTTCTGGGCCGAGGGACGATGAGGACGGGGCTGGGTTGGAGTGGTGGATAGTTTCAGTTTTTCGGAACTACGAAATGGCGAATTCGTGAAAAATTAAAGGAAAAAGGATATGACGCCACATTGCAACATGAACGCAAAATTGCAATTTTATTATATTTTAACAATGCGTTACGTGATTCCCGCCAGGAATTGTCCTCGTTCCCGGTGCACTCGAAGTAAAGTCAGGAGACAAACTCCTGCCTTGTGCCCCGGCATACGAATTCAAATACGTACAAAAATACCTACACAGAATGATTTTTCGGTGGTTTTCCTGATGGTTTTATGCATGCAATCTGAACGGAGGGAGCATTCCGAGTTAACAGTCATATTTTATTGAGTTTCTGTGAATTGGAGCCATAAATTCATTAGATTTGGCATGAGGAAATGCATTTGTTGTGAGAGATATATTTTTGGTTCAGTAGAGGAAGACGTGCCGAACAAAGAAAATCGGTTAGGATATTTCGTTTCTTAAATTTCTCAGAAACAGACATCCTTTGGTGCCAAAATATTCTGCCATCTGCTTTAATTGGCATTTTTGACAAAAGCTGCATCCATATCATCCTTGTCACAATTTGTCAGGATATGTGTTTGGACAAGTGCTTGCAATCTATTTGAAGTCCTTTTGTGTAACAATTAATATCCTTTGAAGGGGCAGTTCAGAATGATTGCTGGCTGTCGGATAAGGAGTTTTCTCTTTAAATGCCAAAACAATGACAGCCGTAAATAATATGCATGCCTCTTCGGGCCGGACTTGTTGTTCCTTCTTGTGGCTTTCCTGCTTGCTTTTCATTTGCGCTTCAGAAATATTATTTACACTTTATGATTTCTTTATTTAGCACTAATTGCTGCCTTTATTTCATGTTTAAGCCCCCAGCAAGGACTCTCCTTGTGGCCTGGAAAAGGAGACGTCGATGCTAGTGAAATGAGTGCGAGGCAAGACGCTGGGAAAAATACAGGTCAAGATGGACGGCATAACAATAAACCATAATAAGATTGAAATTCCAGAAAGGTTGCGAAAATATTTATATTTTTTTTTCTGTGCTGACTTTGTGATACATGGCCAAGCTAAGTGACGAATTCCCAGACATCGGATGCGAGGAAACACAAACGAAAACCCATACCAGCACACATGACTGGGGCGTAGTCAGATAATATCAAAAAGTTTTCCTTTCTTTGGATTTATTTTTATGCCTTTTGCCTTAGCATATGCTTGTTTATAGCCGCTGCTGCTCCTGCTACTGCTACTGCCACAATGGCGTCTCCTTCGGCGCGGCTTCTGTTCTTCCTTGTCTTGAGCGTGTAAAGTTTATTTTTGTTACTTATTATTATTATTCTGGCGCTGCTTGCTGTTGGTCTTTTTCCTTATTGTGCGTCCGTCCGTCCCAGTGCCTTCGTATCTGTGTACTTATTTTCCGTAATTAATTTCGTGCTTCGAAACATCTGCAGCTGGATTTTTACTGCATCCGAAATTACGCATACGCCCCATGTAATGCAGACTTGATGGTTTGCTTTCAGCTCCAGCTACAGCTACATATTCGCGAAAATGTTCGTTGGAAACGACTTCTCCGTCTTCAACTTAAAGTGCTACACTGCTGTCGCCTTCCAGCCAGTAAAAGGGCCAATTTGTTAAGCAAAATTTAACGCAGCAACGAAATATTTGCACGCCAGACAAGCCAAGTCAGACGACAGGTTTGCTAAAAGTAAGCTAAAGCGGTAGTGGTTCCCAATTGACATAACAAATTCTTGCAAATTTCATAGGCAAAATAACGTGAACGAAGCCCAGCTGCACCACACGGCGTATGTGCAATGCGCCGTAGCGAGTCTAGGCGCTCAGGGAACCGGGAACAGGAAGTTGGGAAAACTGGGAATACCACAGACGACGATTCCGACGACGTTCCACATGAGCAGGCGAGTTCAGTTCAGTTCACTGTAATGAAAAATATCGGTTATATGACTTCGATTAGGAAAGTTTACCAAAGAGCTTAGGCTGTGAGGTTTCTACATACTTTATAGATAAAAAAAAAGTAGATTGTTAAAAGATATAATTAAACTAGATCTTATTTCATATAGATCTTATATAAAACTCCTTTAACTTCCCTAAAATGAAGCTCACCTGACAGTCACTCAACCTGAACATGTACCCCGGTGGACTTAAGTTTCATCCGCAATTGCATTTGCCTATGTGCCACCGCAGTGTCGCGTTGTTGCAATGTAAACAACCCACGGGGATCCGGAGTAGATATAGAGTTGGAGGAGGAGTTCTGTCAAATCTGAAACCGGGATATATACACAGAGAGGAGTAGCTGTTGGAGTATCCACCAAAGATGGCAAACTTTAGGTGGATTTTCACTTTTTTTTCGTATTTGGTGTTTTCTTGAGGGCAAATCTTTTTGCTTCGCTCCCGAACTATGTGGCATAATCCGACGGTGAGTGAGTGCCACAAATCAGAAGGAAATTTGCCAAAGAGTAACAATTCTCAGGATAACTAATCCACTCACACACTTCACACTTCAATTTCCGCCCGGTATTCTTACCTGTCTTATATCCGAGCCAAAATTCGAAGTTATTTGTTATTGCAGCTCGTTATTGTTGCCATGTTCCATGTCGTTTTCCATTTCGATTGTGTCACTAACATGTTGCGCCACCACTTGAAGGGGTGGGGGCGGCTTGAGGTGGGCTAGAGGGCGCTGGCACAGGGCGGAGGGGCGTAGGGCCGTGGAAGCGGCCAATGATTTGAGGAGTGCGCCCAGGCAATTTCACAACGGGCACGTATGCAAACAGTGGCCAAAAAGTGGGCGTTGTTATGCCAAGGCCCCGAAATGGGAATGTGCCAAACTGTCGGCTGCAATTTTCTCAGCTACAGCTAGAAAAACTACAAGACCCACAAAAAAATAGAGAGGAACTTTAATCGAATAGCAGAGTTTCAAAAGATACCCCTTAACTCTTGATAAACTGTATAGATTTTTTTGTTGAAAAATGGTTTCAAGAAGATCTCAATGATACAAGTGATTTGCAAATACTTTTTTAAGGTTTATGATTTTAAATATACTTTCTCTTCTTAATAAGCATAGTTTATTACAAATTTTTATTCATTTGTAGATCACCCATCAGCTACCCATTACTACAGGGTACTTATCCAGACATTGTGGCCCGGACAACTACAATATTTCAGAATTGTGATGCGTGTGTCGCCTCCTTGGTTTCCCGGCAGAGTGCGGAGAATAATGGCCGTGCCCTCAGTACAATTTCCGTTGCATCCTCCGTGCGACACTCCAGCAAAAAAAGTCTCTGGGGAAAGCTCCAAATCTATGCCTAACTACAAAGTAAGCAAAAATCGGAACTGGTTGCAGATTGAGCCGTTGCCAAAAATGCCGAGAGGGGCAGGATGTTCGTTAGCTCCTCAAGGCTGAATACAGGAATGGTTCATGGAAATGCAATGGAATTGCAGCAGCCCTTTTTTTCAACCATTTCACTGGTAACATTGATATTCAATCCACTTTGAAAAGCTTTTTAGACAGTGTACTTAGACAGGTATTCTTTGGTACCTTTTACTTTTTTTAGTAGAAGTAGAACCACCTCAACGTAACACATTTATAATGGCCAGTAAAGTTATGAAAATGCATTTTCGGCTGCCCCGTGACAATGAGAAACGAGAACAACAGAAGCAAAGAAAAATATCCCGACTTCTGGCATAAAATATCACACGTTGAAAACGTTTTTCGCAGCATTTGTGTGGCATTTAATTAAATGCATTTTTATTTTTTAAAATTCTCACCCAACGTGACATAAAATATGCGGACAAAAAAAAAAAGAAGTCACCACAAGAAACAGGTGTGAAGGAGCGACGGGGCAAAAAGGTGTTAATGGTGACTATGAAATTCCATTTGCATACACATTCAAGTCCCGAAAAAATAAAATACCAAGAGGACAGTTTCTAAAAAAAACGACGATAATTTTAATGCAATTTTACATTTTTTTCCAGGGTGTCTACGTTTTTTGTTCTCCACTTAGGTAAGTAATGGTAATTAGGCGTGGAAAAATCCATTAGCCCTGGCTAGGTTGAAAACAGGACCCAAAACAGACAGTGGTTTTCCTCCAATTATATTCTAAAAATAAAGAGGAAAATTAAGAAGTTAAAGCCAATTTTCCAAACACCGGATATAGCTATTTCGCTTGTATATCATCCATTAAAGTTCTATGATTTTTTATTCCAAGAAAAAAACACGTGTTATAAGCAGTTCGAAACATATTTGAACCACACAACAAATTAAAAAGATCACAAGCGCCAGCATCACCACCTCATCTATTTGTATATGTTCTTTGTGGTGAAGCCCATGATTTTTTTCCTCGGCTTCCTCTCTTTTCAGGGGAAGATATATACTGATCACGGTGAGCGAGATCGCCAGCTTGGAGATCCAGGCGCAGGATCGCTCGAAGCGATTCATCGTGACATTGCCAACGCTGCTTTGCCAGGGTCCGGTGATGGGATTGGCCATGAACCAGCTGATGAAGAGCTGCTCCAGCCGGTTACGAAAGCGCGTGGCACACGTGTATTGATAGTCCCTTTTCTGAGGGCCGAACGTGAAATACTTGGAGCGCATAAACTTGGTGTGACCCGAATGGATCCATTGCTCAACCACAAACAGCTGCTGCGCCCTCAGCTTCAGGTCCACAACGGTAACGGTGCGGCAGTACCACGACGGAAACCGGCCGTTCCTCATGACACCCAGAGCCAGGCGGGTGGGTATGAAGATCGATCCTCGCGGGACCAGCAGCTTGTTGGTGCTGTTCGTTAGCAACTTGGGATGCGCGCAGTCCTGCGTTACATTAAACGAGGTCTGAGGCCGGTGGGGCGACTTGAAATAGAACTTAATGTTAGAGGTGGTCCCGGCGAACTCCCGGCCGCCGGTCACAACTATCAGGAGTATCTCGTTCTCGTTGTTAAACAAGCGTCCCAGACCTTCTGCTTTGCTCCCTTCGCACCGCAGGAAGTTCTCGCGCCTTTGATGGGCCGAGAGACTCCCGAAGCTAAGGACCATCAGGACGAGTAGCAATAACAGGAGCAGTAGGAAAAAAAGGGGTAGTAGAATTTTGAAGGTCATAGCCTCATCTCGAAAGTACTCCACATGCCGTTCCGCTGCAATGGGCACAATCCGAGACGCTAAGGCCCCAAGGATACTGCAGCTGCACTGGACCGACGTGCCATAGCTGTTCTCGAAGGATGTGATGCAGTTTTCGGCATCCCAGCCAGGATCCAGGGTCCGGTTCTGCCACACGTTGCACTGGTATATCTCTAGCAAGATTGTGTAGTTTAGCGGCGCATCCCAGTCGGAATCATCCCGCAACATCTTTGTTTTCTTTCCACTCCGAAATGAACGGTCAGGCGTAGTCCTCTGAACTGCCACGAATGCCAGGCTGCGTGGGCAGTTGTTGGACATCCAGATCCGCTTCCCACCCATATTGGGCGTTATAAAGCAGGCCTTCTTCATCTCCAGGGCTGAGGGTTGTCGGTGCATCCGCATTTTAACTCTCATGGGCTCCGAACAGGACACTATCCGCACAGCCAGCATGGCCTTGTTGCTGAGCATCAGGCTGTACAAATGGATCTCCGAGTACTTTTCGATGGTGCCATTGGCCATCCACTGATTGAAAACAGGATCATCGTTAAACTCGCTGATGTTCGTCCTGAACATCAACCGATTTTTTATGGAAAATATACCGGTAGTGTACTTTACTTCGCCGGGACTATGGGCGTGGATTATCAACACACTGGTTTTTGAGGGCAGCGGATCCGGAAACCACCAAAAGATGTTGTGGAAGTTCTGCTGGGAGATGAGCTGAAATAGAATAGTGGTATGATTGAACATCTTGCTGAGCTCAAATAGCAGGGGGGCGGACAGATGCACCGCGTGGATCATGTCAATAGTGTTGATGGTGATGTTCTCCGTTTCCTCCGTCACCTCAGTCACATTCACCTGGTAGGCAATGCCGCCCTCTAGGACCGCAAAGGCTTCGTCATAGGGGTGATGGCGTTTGGTAGCCAGCATGCCCATGTAGTAGGTACACTTGTAGAGGAACCAGGTGCACCGCATCCAGTAATTGACTTTCAGCAGAATCAGAGGATCGAATTTTATCTCTAGTTGGAGCTCCAGGTTCTCCAGCATCACCATATTGACGCACTCAGGACTGGTGGGCTTGCACATGCCCATCGCAAGACCCTCCACATGCTTCTTGTCTCCTAAGATGGACATAAAGGCCATGAGCATGGCAGTCAGACTGTGGTAGGCGTCCCGATGCAACCAGCCCTGTTCTTGGACGGTGTGCTCGAAAATGGTGGTCTGTTTGATGAACATATCGCCCAAGAGCCTCGCTGATCGGAAAGTTAGCGGGAGCAATCGCGACAACATTTGGAGGCCCAGCAGTGTCATCTGCTCCAGCTGGCCACCAGTTTGCAAATCCTGATCTTGCAAATGCGAGAAGATCAGCATACCGTCTTCGGGAGATGCGATCCATTTCGTGGCCACCAATGAGAGAACAAAGGCTTTGTTCCAGTGGCCATGCAGCAGGAGATCTGGTACCTCTGCCATCACCTCCCTGATATGGTTCTCCTGGGTAGCATCGGGATTCGCCAACACAAATGGTGTCACCGTCAGGGACAATTTCTGCCACACGCACGTGTCCACAGTGTCGCAGATGGAGACTTCTAGAGAGTTGGTCGTCGGCAACACCATTTTGATCTTGCTGAACGGAATCAAAGTGGCCACCGCCGCCACTCCGAGCTTGAAGCGGAAGGTCAGCGGAACAAAGGGCGACTCGTAGCCCACGCAAGTGATGGAAAAAACGGTAGTAGCCTCGATGCCGCTATCGGGCCATGCTGTACACTTGCCCTCTTGAGGACCATCGTTCCGGGACATCGAGTACTTGGAAATACCCTGAACATTGTTCACCATAATCATCTTCAAGTAGATGTCGATGTATGCACTGGTGCCCCTCCAGACGAGAAACTTCTTTCGAGATACAGATTGGATTTGGCCGCCTTCCTCGCTGACGAGCCACTCGTAATAGCGCACCCGATGGCGACAATCGGGGCAATCGGAGGTCAAATGGACACTTTCCGCCGTGCTATACACGTCCAGGGCACAGTTGCGTCGGCAGACGATGTTGGGCGCAATGGTGTCCCTCTCCACGCCCTTTATAATCTGGATGGCGCTCGATCGATGTCTGGGGTCTATTTTGGAGTAAACGGTCAGGGCAATGGAGTACTTCTTACCAACTCGGAGGCTTCTTTTCGGGAATCGTATCTTGGGCTCTAGAGGTAGAAAGGTTTTTAAATTATTATTACATCTTGGCAACTATCTGAATGACGCTATCTTTGTTAAGACTATGATAGGTCAAGCTAAAAGAACTATCTTACTTGTTGATAAATCATATTTGCAATATTTGTTATTGGGATCGTCCGTGCTTTCACACTGCCAATGGAAATTCTTTGTTGCCAGACTTTCTACAGGAAAGACTCTGTCCTTGCTCGATGAACCGTCTATTAGTACATAATCCCTGACGTCCACATTCCGTCGCTGGCCTCCAGAAATTTCCGTTTCAATATCTGGAGGGATATACTTCACATAGCACTGCAATCAAAGAAAACGATTGTAGATATCAGTCTGACTGACGCTGGTTACTCACACGAGCTACAGTGAAGACTCCGTTGATGACACCGCTGGCCCGCAACATGAAGACACGGTCTATCACATTATAGTTCAAATAACTGACCTGGTAAGGCACCAATTTAAGGTACAGAGTTTTAGTGTCCCCAGCATGAGCTATAAGAACTGTGTTAGGTATAAATTGGTTTTCTTCGGAGTCTACTTGTCTGAATGCTGAATGAATCTTCTACTCACATTCCTCGTTCATATCATAAAAATCCCAACTGAATGTTTTGTACTTTGCCTTTACACCTTTCCTAATGATAATCGCATAGAACACACGGTGAGTCCAGGCTGAAACTGCAACCGGCAGCTCCGGATCTTTGCAAAATGGTAGTAGCAATACGGGTAACTTATCCCTACTTCTTGAAGGAATAATAACCCTGAACGCTCTCCTATACGTCGCTGCCAGCAGGACAAATCTGTTTTCTAGATCTGAGACCTTCACGATGGCGTATTTGTGCCGTGTATTATAAAATGTTGCATGACATCGGTAATAATAGGCCTGGTTAAAGGCAACATTTGTTTCGGGAATTCCAACTGTGCTTAGGAGCTCTCTCAAGTTGCTTGTGTATGACCATTTAGATTTCTGGCTGGGATATATTACCTTGTCATCAATGAGATAATCAGATGTATCTACTGTGATGTTGAGTACGAAAGGGGTTGTCCCTAAACTCTTCATGGCAACAATTAACGGGTATTTTTCTCCATATTTCGGTCTTCTGTCGAAGAATATTTGAACCGATAGGGGGAGTATTGGACGCTGTCCTATTGGACGCTGTCGTACAAACCTGTTTTTCTGTAAGCCTTTGGGTGGGGGTGACCCAGTTCCAGGGGGATTTAAAGTGTTACTATCCTTGCAAGGTTCAGTTTTACTAATATTCGTTGAAAATATTTCATTTGCACCTGATCCTGAGACCTGACCCTTCTCCTGGCTATTATCTTTTCTGACATCCAGAAAATCGTGGCTTTGATTGAGTATAGGATCCCAAAGCCTTGCAATTCTTTTTTTCTCACTCTCGTAAGATTCAAAATCGGAGCGAGGCTTTTTTGTAGACACCATACCTTGATTTTTCCGCCTTTTATAATAGTCCTCCAAGAAGCTGCCATTCAACAAGGACATCAATTGGACTCCGTCGTTCTCAAGAATAAACATTAGCGATACAGATGCCGTCATGAGGAGAAGGAACAATTGCATACTTTACAAAAACTGCTCGATAATAAGTTTTCTTAATTATCTCCATTTTGGATTTAATTTTGACTCAAGAAGCAAGGTGTAAGGTTTGTAATTTGAGCAGCAAGTGGTATAGCTCGGGCTCTCGCTTATATAATTGTATAATACTTCAACTGGGAATGTGTGGTTGACAGCCGACATGACATTTCACCGCAGAAAATTTTTGTTTTCCTTGTTGTAGGAACTTTTCATTTTTTAAACAATCCCTTTCATTTGAGCCTTCCCATGTTTGTCTTTTCTGTTCCTGTTGTTGTTGTGTCGCTGCCTACATAATTGTTTTAATTAATTGCGAATTGTGTCCGAGTGTGGGCGTGAGTACGGGCAAAAAGCGCTGAGTGCACTTCAAATGCGTAAAAAAGAACAAAAGCCCCCAATGCTTTTCTGCACAGCTGGTAATTTATTGACCACAACAGCATCCAGTATCCAGCAACCAGCAACCAGCCACCAGCCACCAGCATCCAACATGCAACATCAGAATGTGTACATCATCAACAAGAGCGATTACAGAACAAGGTTTAACCCCGGCTCCAAGCCCGGCTTATCTGCCTTTTCCCGCTCGTCCCATTTCCATTGACACAATCCATATAAATCAAATGAAATTAACTCGAAGCGAGGGCACCAAATAGAGTGTTGAATTTTTATAAACCACAAAAAGAACGAGCATCGACAATAGACAATCATACTTTATTTACTATAAACTTTACACATGCATAGTTTTTTTTCGTATTTTTTTCGTTTTTTTTTTGTTTTTTTGCCAAGACAGGGCGACAATTTCTTAAATTGTTCGAACAAATGAGAATGAAACTGCGGCGAGGGAAACCAAGGGGAAACCCATTTACAGGCGAGCGCACGTCGCATAAAAAATAAGGCAACGTGAACCCTGGAAACGGATTTCTTTTGCTACTCCATGTTGGGGATGTACCCTGTTTGGAAGTATTTTTCCCCATTTGAGGTAAAAATAAAAACAAAATATCTTCCAAGAGATTTAAAATAAACCAAAGAATATTTTAGATTATTTTAAAAATTTTATTTATTAAATTAAAGCTGAGAAGCTGTTCAGGACTACCCTCTCTGTAGAGTACAAAAACTTTAACACTAAAGAAAAAACTCAGAGAAAAAAGCAAAGAATGAAGCATTTTACGATTTAGCATATGTGGACCGTAGGAGATGGGTGGAATCATGGGGTCTGATGAACCAGCGGACGGAGGACCGCCAAGTTCAGCACTTTGGCGCGTCAAGTGCTTTTCATTTTCCGAGCACGTCGCCGCGTCATAAAACAAAAACGCATGAAGCGCAACGGGAACGGAGGGGCGGTCTGGCGGTTGGGGCACGTTTAGCATATATATTTTCACACTTGCAATCATACTTTAAGCAGGAAAGCACACTGACACACACGAAACTGTATTTGCTTTAGAGATGGCAACTGTTGTAAAAAAAATGCAGTCCTTCGTGCCATTTACATGGGAGGTTTCGGCAGAAGGCACTTGAATCTTGATGATTTTCACAATAAAATTGAACTCGAATCTCGGGCAGAGGGGTTTAAATTTTTAAGTAAGGAGTCTGTATCGTAAGTTCCATTAAAAAATCTTTAATAAAAAAGCCTAGAATAGTAGCACTTGTGCCATCTCTAAGCCAGTTTGTCTCCTGGCCCTGATATCATGAGGCGGCCGGGTCGTGACATTCCCGTATCTTCATTTTCACTCGCAGTCCACAAGCCGTACCATAAAAGTGCGTCGGGATTGTCGCCAAAACTTTTGCTTTCTTGACTTATATATTTTTTTTGGGTTTTTTAGGTTTTGTGGGTGTGATGATAATAATTTCAAGAGGCATTAGACTGGGTCTTTTATCTTTTTTGTCCTTGTTGCGGCTCACTTTGTCTGCGGCTTGTGGCACGGCTTTAATTAAAATGTCATAGACCCCGCGAACGGGGCTTAATTACCAAAAATGATAAAATTTCATAAATAATGAATTCTATATACTTTCTCAACATACAAATGCAGATAAATTAATATTAATGCGACAAAGCCAACGCGACGGCCAGGCTAAAAACTGTCTCGTAGTCGTCTAATAGATGTCATTCCGCCTGACATTATTAACTGAATCGACTTATCACTCTGAGACGAGAAGGGTTGACGCTGGCATTAAAAGGATTTTAGTTTTCAATGGAAGTGCCATAATTTTTGACACTAATGACAGATAATGTTATCCAAATTCGGTACATTTAATATTCAAAACGCGAAATAGTTGCGACACGCCGTACTCGGTTCAAAAGTTCACAAGTTGGATACGACGCTTCGTCATCATCGTCGTACATGCCTCATTATCATTTCCGGATTGGCATCGAATGGTTGGTTAATGGATCTGAAAGCAGCGTGAAACCATTCCGCAACCCCCGCAGTACCATCAGCATTCCAGCTCATCCACTCCATCCATCACTTGGCTGAAAACTCTTTATGCCCTAAAACTTTCAGCTGGCGCTTTTTCGGTGCTTGGGGACTTCCTGGAGGTGGGGTAGCCATCGGCAGCCATCGGGGGCGTCCTGACTCCAGACCGGCTTGTTGTGGCCCTGTCTGGTCCCGGTGGTTACGTCTGTTTCGGCCACGTTGCTAACTTTGCGTGCGGTTTGTCTCTGGTCCAAAGTTCTCGGCCCCTGCGCCCTTTAATGATCCATGCCGCAAATGAATTGCAGTCCAGTTGCAATTGCTGCACTTGATTTGCGGTGCGACTTAATGGTTAACAATTATCTGGTGACAGTCGAGGGGCCGAGGGAGACCCGGCCGCCACGAATGCCTGAAGTTGGCACTAAGTGTGCGGCAGTTTGCACATTGACCAGATTCAACAGACCAAGTTTGTTTTAAGAAAGCTTCTGTAGAAAGCCAATTTCACAAAACACAAAGTTCCTTGGGGTAGAATAGCGACACAAACTTGGTTTTTAACGCAATTTACGCGGATATGGCCTAAAGGAATAGTTATTTAATTGTATGTTTTCTTATAAGTTTATTTTTGGAAGAGTTACATAAAGATTAATGGAACTACCTTTCGATTTATGGATACCATTAACCGCAGCTCAACCGCCATGATGTGTCAGCGGTAATTACAAGGAGCTGAACCTGCACACACCGGCACATGACCACGCCCTCCCAATCCGGAGCCCCAGCCCCATCACCCTCATCCTTCACAATATCAATTATCGGGCTTCAAGTGTCGCTCAAGTGTCACGTCAAACACCAACACAAAATACAAGCAAAGAGCATCCAGCATCTACCGCCAAGCAGAAAGCACAGAACATCGAGCATGAAGCATGAAGCATCCAGAGCCGCGAGCACACATGACAATCCAGTTTCCGCCACGAGTGGGTTGTCTGCACTTTTCCCACCCAGCCCGTCCAGGAATCGGTTCCACTTCCACAACACCCGCCAATACGTGGATGTTAGTAACATTTTGCGCTTTTGACTTTGATTGATTACAAAAGCAATTGAGCATATCGTCTCAATGAGGGACGAACAAAAAAATGAAGCAAAGCCGGGGAAAAAGAATTAACATAAATAAAATGGGCTCCTAGAAAATGAAGAATTTTCATTGAAGACTTTCCAAAGTGAAAATCTGGGCCGCAATTAGAGGAAACCGGCCTTGTATCCCTTGCAAAGTTAATGAGCAATGGCCTCTAATTTTGATCGAGGAAGGCCAAGGGGTCTTCCATTCCCGATTCCACACAATCGCTTGTGGCTGTGAGATTTTCAACGGCAGCTACTGAGACACGCTTGCCATTAATTAGCCCAATTGAAATGGGTCGCACCCTTTAGCAGGCTAATGAGAATAAAATTTCAATTACATTTAATTGATCAACTAATCAACAAAGGTTGACGGGCCTTGATTGATGATGTCTAGGTTTTGAAGAAAAATATTTTATGCTATATCTATTTTTAAGATTTAGGAAAGAGATATGAGAAGCAGATGGCTTTGATATATTCTGGCCCAGTTTAAGACTTGAAGTGGATGTGAAAGCAGCAGTTGAACTTAAAATTAAACGACACGGCCAGGACACCTTTAAGCGCTTTTCCTCAAATAAAAACCAATGTGTAGAACTTAGACGGCTGCTGGAAACATACATACGTGTAAAACGGTAACTTAATGTGCTTTAGCCATTGCTGCAAGTTGCCTTTTGCTTTACTTTTAATTACCAACTCGAATCACATGGGCAGACAGACAAAGGCAGAACAGCTGTTTGGCTTGTTCTTGGCAACGGACAGCGAACAGTGCCGGAGGGATCGCAATTGCAGTGGCAGTGGCAGTCGCTGTTACAGGACCTTGCCGGAATCCAAAGGCAACCACAGAGCCCAACTTGCTACAGACTACTCTCTAGACCATCGTTTGCTGCACATTTCATTACAATGCCATTGTATTCAAATCCTATTATAAAGCGTAAAACACGCCGGGAAGCGAGGGATGGTGGAGCGGAACTGTAACCGGGATGGACGGGGTTGGCGCTGCTTCAGATAGGGTTGGGGTGGTGGCACGACTTCATGTTTGCAGCACGTTTCCACTTTCGCACTTGGTAAACATAAGTTGGCCACGCACCCAGCCCCCCCGACCATCGGAGGCACTGTAACTCACACACACACCCACATACAGAGGGCGCCTCGTCTGCCACACTCCATAAAATAATTACCAACACCAGTGCAGACCCAGGAGCCCTGGTCTTACCCTATCTGGTGGCATGATGAGTCCGACGGAGGTGCATGAAGCCGGAAGACTTCCATTACAATTGCCGCGTACCGAGCTGAGGAAATGAAAACAATAGAAAGAGATGGGTGTAACGGGCCGGAGAAAGAGAGAGCTTGCTGGGGAAAATGAGTGCCACAAAAGGAACAACCGGCTCCAGCCACAATCCAAGCGAAATGTGCTTAGCCCATTAGAGAGAGGGTCTGGGTACTGGGTGCCCATTTATACAATTCACTCCAATCGTAATTACAATTTTTGCCAAATTTAAGCAGGATACAATGAAGTTTAAGCCATCACCTCTTTGGAAGGCATCAGAATTTTATATTTAATTAACGGTAGAATATAGATTCTTATGAAAAGGTAGACTATATGATTCCTGGCACTAGTTTCCAGTAAAATAGCATACAGCCTTACATCCATGCATTTCCACAGACATTTCTAAATATCTGTCCAACATGGAACGTCCCCATTGAGAAACCGCGTTGAAGAGTAGATTATAGTATTATTTAATACTTTATTAAGGAAACCCCCCTATCCTTGTAGGCCTTTCTCGGCCTATCATTAATGCCATTCGTTCAATTCCATTTTATAGAAATTCAAAACCCCATTGCCCAGTTTTTCGACCAGTGTTTGGTTCCCCGAGGAACGGAGAGGAAAAGAAAGGCTAGCCTAAGGCGAGGATTTGTTCACCGAAGGCGAAAACGAACTCGAAAGAGATATCCGGTCTGCGGCCTCCCCGATGGGTCATCGGAACATCTGCTGCGATGGCTGCCAGCGACGGGACTTCCGAGGTCGCCGCTTCCGCTGCATGCGCTGCCACAACTTTGACCTCTGCGGCGATTGCTACGATAGCCATGTTGAGACGCTGGAGCACCGAGTGGAACACCCGATGCAGCTGATCCTTGAGCCGGGTCAGCAGCCCCAGGCGGAGCAGCTACTGGGCGGGGCGGACTTGTTGGAACAACTGCATATGTCCAACTGCTACACCTGTCCCTACTGCGGACTGTTCGGGCACACGGCCAAGAAGCTGATCGAACACGTGTGGGGCCAGCACCGCCTGGCCGACGGCTACGTTGTCTGTCCCATGTGTGCGGGTCTGCCGGCCATCGATCTGGTGGCCATCCGCAACCTATCGCGACATCTGGTGCTCAACCACATTGAGCACGCCAACATGCTGGAGCCGGACACCCCGCCGCTGCGCCGCTTTCTGTCCAGAAGTTCCCAGCGCAGCCGTCGGCGGCGTCAGCTGATGTTGCAACAACAGCAGCAATATCCGCATCAGCAGCAGTCCCAGTTGGAAAATCTACCGCAGCCCCAGCCACAATCTCTACAGCAGGGACTTTCCCAGCCACCAAGGCTACAGTCCAGAGGAAGTCCTCCCGTCTTGGGCTATGACATTCTCATGCAGTTGGACGAGGTACCGGCAGAATCCTGGACGCCCGAACCTCTGCTACCCAGTAGCATCGAAATATCGGATGATGAGGCTCGGACCAGGAGCAGCGGCCTTTCCCGCTCGGGGCCAGATTCGCAGGCCCCCGTCGAGGATCCCACCAGCCAGATAGTCGTCCTGGAACCGGTAGACACCACCGATCAGCCCGAGCGGTTTCACCTACTGAAATGGATTGCCCATCAAGAGCAACTCTGTCAGGATTCGGAGGTGGCGTGCCGCCGGCGTTTGACGCACGCCCTTTTCACCGAGCAACTGATCCTCTCCATGTTGAGCGGAGAGGAACTGGAGCCGCCGCAGCGGGAAACTGGTGGCGGTGGATGGCATCGGGAAGAGCAGTGTATCGGTCTTTCCAAGGCCATGTCGTTGATGTCCTTACCATGGACGAAGGCCTGGCGCGCTTCCCAAAAGGCTGGCTGCATAGAGGTGGGCCCTGGACAAGGGACGAGGCCCGCGGATTGGGTGTGTTGTAAGCGACGTGTGGGGGGCCAGTACCAGCAGGAGGAAGCCATTGACTAGCAGAATCCTTAACGAACGGCACAGTTTTAGTTGTTTTTTTAAAAGCTTGTTGATGGCAATTCTTTTTTGGTTCTGTTTCTGATTTAATGCAAAACACTAGCAAAATTTTTGTGTAAACCTAATTCATATTTATAAATAAAAATTTTATACACAGTAGAAAACAGTAGCTGTAAAAATTACAGTGCCGTTTTTAGATAACAAATTCTTAACAATTCTTTATCTACACAGAAGACACCCCCTTTCTCATTTGTATATATAAAGATTTTACTTCAACATCATTTATCTGGCTCGATACTAGCACACTTAAACCAGACAAAGATTAATTTATTTTAATATTTTGTCGTGGCAATGAAGCAGTAGGAAAGACTTCAGGACAAGCAACAAATCGTAAGCATTAAACCGCAAACCATTCGCTGCTGTCTTGTTATTTCCGCAAGTGAGCTTTCGAGGATTCCCCTTCCTCTTAAGTCGAAATGGTTTTAATTAGTTCACTTCTCTTCCAAAGCGCCATCATCTTCATCTCAAAGATTTATGCAGCGCCTCAGCTGCGGGAAATTACTTGAGGAGATATTTCCGATTGCGGATCTCCAAATCTATCAATTTCCTCACGAGCCTTAGAGATTTAAAATCTAAATCCAACTCATTTTGGCAAAATGTTGTTCATCAATAATTTGGCTCACTTGTTGGTTATTTTGTTTCCTGTTTCGATAAACCATAAATGAAAGAGAATTTTGATAATTGTATCTATGAGTTTTATCTAAGGTTTCAAACCCTATATCCTAGAAAAAATGACTGATGAGTGCTTTAAAAAACCCAAGTTAGGGCTAAACAAGTTTTGTTTTAGTTTTGAGTTTTTTATTTTGTATTTAGGAAATTTATGTGCTGTTTACCAGCCGCCGAATCCTCCCTGCTGCTGTTGCTGCTGCTGGTCCCCAAATCCACCTCCGAATCCGCCTCCGAATCCTCCCTGCTGCTGTTGCTGCTGCTGGTCACCAAATCCACCTCCGAATCCGCCACCGAATCCTCCCTGCTGCTGCTGCTGCTGGTCACCTCCGAATTCACCTCCAAATCCTCCCTGCTGCTGCTGCTGCTGGTCGAATCCACCTCCAAATCCACCTCCCCATTGTGGTGCAGCAGCCGCCAAGGCGAAGATGGCAAGGAATACGATCTACAGGGATATTCAAAATTAAATAAAGGAAGTCATCCTTTTTTGATGGTTTTAAAACTTACGAAGAATTTCATGATGCTGATGTTCCGGCTAATGTGGCTGGTACTAATAATCTTTTTGGAGCGCAGACGCTCTTTTATACCCGCCAGTAATCACCATTGTTTCGTCACAAGCCCTAGGGTTACACAAGCCAGACGGTCGAAACACAATAAAATTTCCATTTGTCTGGCGAGTAAATTTGATTGGAGTAAATGTTTGGCCACTGATAAGCGAACTAAGACCCAACGGGACAACCCTTCAATGTGTTTCTGGTTCGAATTTGGGATTAATCTAGTTTCAAGTCTGGGACGCGCTTGGGTAATTGTACTTGTTATCAGCACGCACTAGAAACGTGCTCACAGGCCACTGTTGAGACACAGGGGTTCCAAATATTAAGTTCTGTTTGCTTTTTTATATATATTTTCTGTATTAAAAATGTTGTATACAATATATTATATTATAAAGTACCAGCTCAAATTAGCTTAAGATAAGCAAAATTAAAAAACTTTCTTGGGAGATCCTTAAGCAAAGAAAATTAGAATTTTCAACTTAAATCAAAAAAGGTGTAACTGCAAATATCGTTTCACAGTTAGTATGATAGCTCTTGGACATAATCCTAGGATAATAAAAATAGGCGGCTTACTGGGAACTTAAAAAGCAACCTTAATTTACTAAAAAATTTTAAAGGAATACTCTTAGAACTTTAAATGTTCTGAATTAATTTTTTGGTAACTATGTTGAACAAATGGTGATAAAAATCAAACCAAGATTCTTTTCTTAAAAAAAAAAAGAAAAACGCTACTATGAAATCAAATTGAATACTTTTATACCTCACTTTATTAAACATGCCAAAAAGAATTCTTCACAAGGCTGCTATAAAACAAAGCCGTGATTTTTTTTTCCACCTTTCCTAATAGTATGCTATTAAAAGATGATCATTAATCAGAGAGCTTTGAAAATCAGCAGCTTTTTGGCTAATCACTTGCCAAACAAACAAAACAAATTAATCAAAACAAAAGTTCAGGCCAGAGGTGACGATCGTCGGTCACAATCAGTTAGAATATGCCATCTCATCTTCAACAATTAATTCACTTACGACAACTGAATTCAGCTTGAGGTCCAATTGATAAGCAAATTAGGCACCGGAATATATTGTGTAAACACAATTTTATTACTTTGTTTTTCTACGAACTGCTATAAAAGCCCCCACCTATTTTTTTCAAATCATCAGAACGTATTCCAAAGCGTGAACAAAAAACCAAAGAATCAAAATGAAATTCTTCGTAAGTCTTTTTAAGAACAAAAAGTTGAATTTCTTTAAGTTATCATTTTGTTTATTTAATCCTCAGATTGTATTTTTCGCCATCATTGCTGTTGTAATGGCCGCCGGTTATGGCCAGCAAGGACATGGCCAGGGTGGTCATGGCCAGCAAGGATTCGGCCAGGGCGGACATGGCCAGCAAGGATTCGGCCAGGGCGGACATGGCCAGCAAGGATTTGGCCAGGGCGGACATGGCCAGCAAGGATTTGGCCAGGGCGGACATGGCCAGCAAGGATTCGGCCAAGGTGGACATGGTCAACATGGGGGACATGGTGGACGCTACTAAATACTAACTAACGATACAACCAAAAATAATAAAAACTAATGAAAATAAGAATTTTTAATGTGTTTGAATTTCTTCTCCACAGTTTCTTGTATTTCTATCTCATAAAGAAACTGTCATACGAAGGCCGCACAGCTTCTATGCTTCTTCTAAGCCTATTGACATAATGCTAGGGTCATAATTTAATGATGATCGTTAATTAGTGCGGCATGGAAATCAGCAGCTTTTTGGCTAATCCCTTTTCAAAAAAACCAAATAATAGTACAGACCAGAGGTGCCGATCGTCGGTCACAATCAGTTAGAATAGCCATCTCATCTTCAACAATTTATTTACTTACAACAACTGAATTTAGCTTGAGGTCTAATTGATAAGCAAATTAGGCGCCGAAACATTTCGTGTAAACTAAATTTTATTACTTTGATTTTATAAAGTACTCTTCGAACTGCTATAAAAGCCCATTCATTTTTTTAGGCTCATCAGAACGTATTCCAAAGCGTGAACAAAAAAACCAAAGAATCGAAATGAAATTCTTCGTAAGTCCTTTGAAAACTAAACAGTTGAATTTCTCTAAGTTTTAATTATGCTTATTTGATCCTCAGATTTTATTTTTCGCCATCATTGCTGTTGTGGTCACCGGTCATCGCCACCATGAGCATCACCACCACCACCGCGACCAGGAGGGATTCGAAAATGGCGGACATGGCCAGCAAGGATTCGGCCAGGGTGGTTATGGTCAGGAAGGATTCGGCCAAGGCGGCAATGGCCAGCAAGGATTCGGCCAGGGTGGACATGGCCAGCAAGGATTCGGTCAAGGCGGAAATGGCCAGCAAGGATTCGGCCAGGGTGGACATGGTCATCCAGGATTCGGCCAAGGTGGCAATGGCCAGCAAGGATTCGGCCAGGGTGGACATGGCCAGCAAGGATTCGGCCAAGGCGGCAATGGCCAGCAAGGATTCGGCCAGGGTGGACGTGGCCAGCAAGGATTTGGCCAAGGCGGAAATGGCCAGCAAGGATTCGGCCAGGGTGGAAACGGCCAGCAAGGATTCGGTCAGGGCGGACGCTTCTAAACACTAACCTACGATACAATTTAAACTAAAATAAAAACATATGAAAATATAAACTTGAAACTTTTCCTTGAAACTTTTAAACTTGAAACTATAAACTTTCTCCTCCACTGCGTTTTTTTTTCTTATCTCAACAAAATTATCTGTGTACCAATATTCAAAAAAATATTTTAAAACATAAAGAATATTAATTTGGCATTGCCCATTGTTAAAAACACAGTTTAAATACCTTTTTTCGAATACAGTTGCTCTTTAATATTTAATAATTTAAGTTTACTGCATTAAGATTGGAAAAAATTTTCAGTTTCCGGTTATTTCGAGTCAATTTGTAAGTCCCCTATCAACAACAAATGAGTGGGGAAGTACAAGCCATGTTAGATAGGGTACATCTTGATTAAATTACTGAAAACAGCATTTGTATTTCTTTTTTTTCTAAACAAAAACATGTTTTCATTAAAAACTAATTAAAGTCATTTTAAATCTAAATTCTGATATCAATTCAGGATATGCAATGACCTATCTTAAGTATGTAAATATCTTGAGTTTGAACAGTTTGATTGACTGTTAGTCATAATAAGTACTCAAAATGAGTACCCCCACTCAAAATAATTATTAGTGGGGTATTTATTATAACAAGAAAAAAATGTTACATTATTTTGTAAAGTATGATTTTAGAGTTCATACTCCATTTTAAAATGAATAAACTAAAAAGTATTAAAAAGAAAACTAACATTGAAACGGAATATTGTTTTTTTTTGAAACTTATTAATCAGTCATAGAGTATTATTTTACCCACAATGATAATTGTGAAGCAACCATTTGGTGATAAGGTTTTTTCTAATGATTGTCTTTTATATTGGTAAGAGCTTTCAGCTTGTGTATTTTATTTCATTTACTTTCTGTATTTGATGATGATCGGTAGTTCGAGTAGAATTTATAGAATGGGTAAATGGAAAGGAACTGGTGTGGGTGTTTAGTTCAGTGGGCAAGTGCTAGTAAATAAAAAGGCTGCCAATGCTCAAGTGGCATTCTCAGGCAATAACCTCGCACCTGGCCTGGCCACATGCCTTCGAATTTCTGTGCCAGAGGTCAGAGATGCAGTCAAGTGCAAAAGACCAACTGGCCAGGTCTGTTCAAGCAGCCAACCCACCGGGTCAGTAGTTCTTGTATCTGGGTACTTCCGGTTCGTCACTCCTATTTAACGCTCCCGGCTGGGATGGTAAGGGGAACAAAATGGAAAAGGGGCAAGTGGCCGGGAAGAAGTAAGTAGAAACAATGTGCAGTCATTGAGCGCAAATGTGCCAAATAATGACTTGCAGGCAGGCGAGTGCAATTTATATGATAAGCAACAAAAATAAATTGCAAGCAATTCATTTTACTTAAGTGCAGTTCAGTGCAAGAACAACTGCATAGTTGGCAGCTTTATTTTACCCTTTTACCGCAGGAATGTAGCCGAATGTGTTGCCCAAAAATACTTTCTTCCCTCCTGCATACGTGGTATTTATCATATTAATTTTTCTGCTACGTTTGCAACCTGGCTTGATTTACTCAGATGCTGCCTAATGAAGCTACCGAACCGAGCACCATAAATACAAGCCAAAGAATCCTTTTAGCAGGTAGAACAGTTAATAGGTTAAAAAATCAAAGCTTTAAAACATATTATTTTTCATAATGGAAACTAAACCGTTTCAACAAAGTAAAATATTTTTATTTGATTTTCGTTTTCACTGGGCTTTAAAATATTTATTTTTGAGAAATTGGTAAGAATATAAAGTATAAATTGTGTACCTTTCACTAATTCATTGACCATTTACAGAGCTTAAAATAGAAACTCCTCCACAAAACTTGCTTTTATAGAAGATGGGGGCTTAGGATTTTTTGTCAATGAAATTTATTGCATGCAATAAACATGACATGAGTGCGCCAAAGAAAAGTTATGACAGCAACAGAGGCAGCACCACCAACGGACTACAAGGATCCAGCAATCCGTGGTGCTGGTATTCATATGCAAAATTAATACTGGCTTGGGCAGCCCGATGGGTACTTTTGGCCATGGGAAAGTTCTGGATTCTGTGGGGACAGGTGTGTTGACAGGTTCAGAACCGGCACTTAGGACACTCTTAAATTGAATGCTACCTCTGTGTACTCTACACTAACTAAAAGATAGAGTATAATTTTAATATCACTAAAGCCATGCATTTGACAATATAGTCTCCTACCCTTTTAATTTTTCTCTGTGTATGCGATGTGTCCTTCATTGTTGAAAGCTGAACCTTGGGAGCAATCAGCGGATTATACGCTGCTTTACAAAAGCGGGCGACGCGTCGCCGTCCCTAGCGACCTATGACCGGCCCCTGCGCCTGCTCGGTATGCAACACTTTTTTCCGTTGGCCCTTTTCATTGTTCGTTAAGAGTTACGCCTGCCCGTTGGTGTTATTGTGTGTGTGTTTGCTCTGAAACATAAATTTAACTGCAAGCTCATGGAGCCGTGTGACAAGGCCGCAGGAATTCAAAACAAAAGTTGCAACAAATACCAAACACGCCATAAAGACAACAACAGCAAATACATAGACATAAATTGCTGCCCTGGCCACTCTCGGGCCATCTCCTGTTGCTGCTCCCACATCCCATCCTCATCCTTTCTGGCGATGACTCCGTCGCTGTCTCTGGCAAGCAAAAAGAATGACAGGAAACCGGATGTGAGTGCATGCCTTTTGTGCATGCAACGAATTATTCAGTTGACACACAGGATGTGTGCTTTGCTGTTCATGTTGTTGCCACTGCTGCTGGTTGCAGTTGCTGGTTGCCGGTTGCTGGTTGCCAGTTGCCGTTTTGTTTGCTCGCTTTTCTCAGAGGGATCTCGCCCGGATTCTAGACCTATTTTTTTGTTTTTCGGTTAATTCGTAACTATGAGAAACAATAAAAAATTAACTCGCCCAAAACTGACTAATTATTCAAGCCCAAACGGCCCATACACCAAGTATCACATATTATTTAAAGTATCATGGTACTCTTTCCTTAATTTTCTTTCTTAATTCACACATTCACTGTTTTCTTATTCCGGTGCTTTATTATTATTGTTATTACACTCATATAGAAATTATTTGTTAAAAGTACCATAGGTCCTTCCTAAAAACTCAAAAATGCGGAAGCATTTTATTCCGGTATATACACGTAAATGTACATGTATATGAGGGCAATTTTTAAAGCAATTTTTCAATTTTATGTGGACAAAACTCATAAATAATAAAACAAGCCTGTGGCGAAGGAGATGGTCGAAGGACCCGATGGCAGGCTCCGATGAAAGAGAAGAGTAATCAAAAAGTGCGTGCTAACTAAATTGTTATTGCTTTCAAATGTCACGTATCATTATCATAATTTTTTCGCTTGACATTTTTAAGTAGCTGCCATAAATGTTTATAACTTCTGCACACAGAAAGTGTTTCTATTAACTCTGCCCCGGATCCTGCCCCTTCAGGCCGTGGTCCTCTTAACATTATTGGACCCGAGGGACGAGAGCCTGCCGGGCTGAACCGAAGCCTCAGGCCACACACGTAGCCACCTTGACATTCATAATTCATAATTTATGAGTGCATCCAAAGAAGGCTTTTTTACCTATACATAATTCAACTGCTGAAAGGCGGCAGATGGAGGGCGGAAGATTTTCCCTCTGCCTGCAGTTGATGATTAAAATAATTTTAATAACGGTTGGAAGACTGCCAGAACTCGAATAAATCATATTACTCTGAAAATTGGGTATGAAGGTTTCAAAATCAAATTAAATATACAGTCAAAGATTTAAATTCGAAAACCACAAAATTATTTAGATGGCCCCCCAATTTAGTAAACTAGCCGAACAATAAATAGAAGCCTATTTTGTATAGGCAGTCAGGACACAGGAAAAATTGACTTGAAATAATTTGCATAATTGTATTCATACAATTTTAAATGGGCTGCATACAATGTGTCTAGACATTTGTTTCAATTTATGAAATTGTTATTTTATGCAATATGCTTGTGATTAGTACGATTTTGCATAAATGCTGGCACGTATGTACATACATTTATGGAGTATTTCCGCATATATAGATGCATAGTACCATAAGTGCCACAAACAAATCGAATTTCATGAAAAAGTTTATAGAAATTACTGGCAAAAAAAAAAAAAGGGAAATGTTGATGAAAAACTTGCTTCACAAACATTAAAAACTAATCAAACTTTTAAATACACTTCAACCGCAGCAGACTTACGATTGAGATATTGCACCAGCACAGAGAGGGGGCAGAGGGGGCGTGACGCCCTGGCGTCCAGAACAATTCGACAGGCGTCTTAAGGGGCATCGGCATCGACTTTGATTTGTTGCCTCCGTCGCGTCTCATCTCGTCTGCCCCATCCCTTGCCGCTCGCCGCTTGCCAAGCCTCTTTTTTGGCCTTAACTTTAGCCGGACTTTTGCCTTGTTGTCAACGTCAACAGAAATTGATTGCTCACCAAGAACACCAGTCTCCGAGCCGAGCCGAGCCCAGCCCCACCCTCATCTTATACCCTATTGGACTGCCTCTGTGGCATTTTCATTTCATTCGGAGTTGAGTTTACTTTGCGCTAAAACTTTTACGCAGAGAGCTTCTGAGGTTCCGTCCCTCGTTCTCCAGTGAATTATCCTTAGCCAGCGGACCAAGGAAGCCTACTCCCCGGCCAAAACTTTGACACAGTTTAGGAGCCAAAAGTTTAATGGAATTTGTCTATGGCATCGCCTTGCCCCCGGCCTTCCGTTCGCCGCACTCTCCACTCCCCTGCCCCATTCCCTGGACCGTCAAAATAAATAAAACAGCATTCAGCTTGTTTTTAAAGCAATTAAAAATTCTTTAAGACTGCGGAACACTTCTGGCACATCGCTTGAGCCACTGCGGGATTGCTTCCGGCCACGTAAGGCTCCAAAAGTATGGAATCCTGCTAGGGCCAAGGGAGGGAGTCGTTGAAGTGCAATATCCTTTGGTAGAAAATGTAAACACTACGAAAGTAACAAGTAAAGTTTTTAATTTAAAAATTTTGTATGATAGGCAAAACTAATTATATTTTAACTAAAGAGAGTAAGATAGAATTAAAATTGCATTTAATATTCTTGAAAAATATATTGATTTTGAAGCTCAATTGGAAAATCTGTGGGAAATCCAGCACTTAAATAGACTCCGAAACGATTGGAAATCTAATTTAATTAACCAGAGATTGTTTGCTTCTGCTCGTTGGCTTTCTATTTTGGTATTGCTTTGCCCCACGCGGCGTATGAACAATGCGGCTGGTTTATTGCTTGCGCTCCCACAGAGAAAGCATAAAACGCACACGGACATACAAATACCCGGCATCATTATCAACACTAAAGCAGGAGCACTCCCACACTCCCGCACATCCAAAAACACAGAAACACACCCGAATACACACACAGTTTCACAGAAGTAGGTTTCGAGAAAACTGGTCTTAACTACTTTCTGCACGTCTGCAGATAAAATCGATAAATTCCTTTTCGTAAAACGAATTAGGAAACTAATTGACTTGGATTTCGCTTAAAGAATCTCACATAAATCGTTAGCTTAAGCGTGATTCTGGCAGTTGCTAAGGAATGAGTGCTTGGATCGTTGCGGGACTCAGGCTCAGAGCCTTTAACTTTTGGTCTACTCCGATGTGGAACGGAAATTGGAACGGCAATGGCTTGCATTTTATTTCAATTTTGCTGCGTTTTTTTCTTGTGGCATAATTATTTAGAATTTTAATTATATGGCCGTCGCTGGCGCCGGTTAAATGTCATTAAATGAGAAACATTTTCACCTCCCAGCACCCTTGGGTTGGAGCTCCTTCGGCTAACCACTCGACGTCATCATTGCCGACGACGTCATCATTCAGATCCAACGAACCGTTGACAAACTAACAAGGCGCAAATATTATACTCGCATTTCCCAGCTACCCAGCTACATGCACTTGCCTTTCAATTTAATTTACTAAAACCAACCGCATACACGCAAATATTTTTGTACCCAGCCAGGATCACATTCCGGGCCAACGTTTACCTCCATCCAGGACTTCTTATCTGGGCGGGCATTTTATGCTCCGCTTATTTATGCAGATGTCTTTGCCACTTGAATTCGTGTGCAGGGAACACTGAGTGAAGAGGCTGACAATTTTTCAAAGTGAAAGCTAAGTTTTTTTTATATGATTTACGGTTAAATAACTAGGCAATATTCAATCATTTATTTTAATTAGAGAACTGAGGATGAATAAATATTGCAACTTTTACCAATTAATTGGGTATTGAATATTAATTAATACGGATACTGTATACTGGTGTCTAGAGAGACACTAGAATGTCCTGTTCAATTAAATAATTTGCATCTAAATATTTGTCTGTGGCTGGTTCATAAGCCTACTCCTTAAAAGAGGGAAACACAAAATATGCAAATACCAAAACTTACTTGAAAGTTGTCGAAAATTGCCTTTTATATTTATAAATTCATATGCAATTGCCATTTCTTTTGCCTTCGTGCCGTCGCTGGAATTGCAACAAACATGCAAATATATCATTTTAATAAAGTGCTGGAGAACAGGTCTCGGTACTCTCGGTAAGCCTTTCCCCCTTGCAAGCCATGCAGGGCTCATCAAAAATACCATCATAAAAAGGGAACCTGCCAACCAAGTCATTTGACAAGGTAAAAGTTGTCGGTGCCTTTGCTTATGCAGTCTTGTTGATTTTGTTGTTCATTTGCTTACCGAAGGATTCAGCGGCACAGAGTAGACGAGTAAATGTTGAATATAAAATGTAGTTTGCCGCGAAATAATTTTATGTAGATTTTCATCTTTCTCGCCATTTTTATTGGCTACCCTCGTCATAAATGAAAGCAATTTATAAGCAATTTTTCAACAAGTTTCGGTCTAATTTGTTGTTAGTTTTTTATTGGAATTCTTTAATGCAATTCTGATGCAACAAAAGAACCAACTATTTGCAATTAACTTTTATAAGGTATTATAATTAAATATTTTTTTAACACTACCCTCTGTTTAAAACTGTGAACTTCTTCCTTCAGGATGAATGCTTCAACACTTTTATTACTATGAAAGGTTTTATTTTATTGGAGAGGTCAAAGCTCTCGACTGGGCTGGACCCTAGTACCCTTCTCAAGTCAAAAATTTATTGTTTCAATAGGGCCAGGCGACACATGCAGTTTCAACTAGAACAAAATAAAATAAAACCGATATAGTAGAAATTGAATTTCTATAAAAGTTTCGACAGCATGCAAAAGACAAACTTTGTCCACCGGCTGGAGGAAGTCAGTGTGTGTGTGTGTGGCAGTAGGTGTGAGGAAATGGTCGGATCTCATACACTGCCACGCCCACCATTCGATAGCATCTGACTCAGGAGTTGGCAAAAGAGTTAAGTAGCCAATCACCATGTCCTCCTTTGTCCTTCGACAGGCGTCCCCTCGCTCTTTCGTCGCCAATCGCTCGTTCTCTTTCCTTCGATGCCGTGTGCCGCCTTCAGCGGTCCACAGAGAGCGCCGTCAACACTTGGACTTCCGGTTGCCGCTGTCAGCAAAATGTCACCAGCATGCACATGAAATCGCTTTTTCGAGCTCTCTGTATTTGATTGGGTCTGGGATGGCGATTGGCCTCCGCCATCGAGCTATCCAGCCACCTAGCCATCCTTCGATCCCGCCATCCTGCTGTCCTTCCATCCTGGCTGACTGCCTGGTCAGGAGCATTATTTGCTTTTATTTCTGCAAGTCAATAGCTTTGGCTTTTAAATTTATCGACTGACGTTTGATGCGCTTCATTTAACTTGGAAACATTTTTCAACTCAAATTCCCCGAACCCCGTCGTTTTGGCCCCATTTTTTAGTTTATGGAAAACATTTCGACCTCGATTCTCCTCCATTCTCCGGCATAAGTTTTGCTAGCGCCATGGCAGATGTTAAGTGCCATTAAAATCCATGGAACAAATGATGCAGTTGAGCGATCGATTGGACATAGGATGTTAAAAATATTAAAGTAATAATTAACCATAAATTAAAAGCTAGAATAAAAAAAACTTAAAGAGTTTATCCACCAACAGGAAAAGCTTACTAAGAATTTTCCAATTTATTTTTCAACATTTTCAGGGAATTTCTTCCATCACTCGACCACCGTATTACAACTGCTTAAGTATTAATGCATGCGACCAGACAGGATGCGGAAATGGCTAATTCCGTAATTCAAGAAGGACCAAGAGAAACCAAGTCGAGAGGCTGGAATAGGCAGCACATAAGTCCATTTCAACCGGCAGCAAAGCAATCCTTTCAGAGCAGGACACTCCAGTCTAGCCTGTCCCCGCCAAAATACAAAAAAAAAGGAAGCACAAAAGAGGATAATCGAGGGGAGGAGAGGGAGAGAGGGGTGGTGCCCAGCGCAGCCCCATTTGGTTATCTGGCAATGCACTTCACAAAATACTGGGGCAATAGAGGGTTAAGCTCTACTAGAGTGGGCGGCCCTGTTGTTACAATAAGCAAAATGCAGTGAACTGCAAAACATACAACTTCATGGTTATTTTGCTGTTTAGTTAGCTGCCATATTTTTCCATCCCATCCTCCCTCTGGTTCCTTCCCTCCGTCTAGTGGGGGTGTGTCCGACGCCCACTTAACAAATATCAACTAAAATAGCTTTATATATTGTTGAGATAATAAAAATCCAGCAGTGTTCGCTGGAGGAGTACAGACAGCAGGACTACAAGACCCATGTTGCGTCTGTGTGTGCATGATGGTGCTTCAAAGCCAAAGGATAAACGATAAGTAGTATAGTATTGTAAAAAAAGTACAATAGAATCATAAAGTTTAGCTTGTTAAAGGGCATTGAACTAACAAGTTTAAAATTGCAATAGCTAAGAATAAAAAAATAATAAAATATCTTCCGAGTATACTATCTTTGAGCACCTTTTACCCTTTTATAATTGACTGAAATAAGACAGCTGGTGAGGATGGCCATTTTAAGCTCGGGCAGAGAACCGATCACAACGACTTGATTAGGGCCGGAACACAAAAGCCGTTGACAAGAGATAAACCTTTGACTTGGCACAGGCTTGTGGACCCCAGACCATTGACCGCCCGCCTACTTCGGGGCCAACTCTCTTCTGGCTTTGGCCCATCCCTTTCAATGAGCTTCAGTCTGCAGCTAAGTGGGCGTGGCCGGCTTGTAATAACTCACGCCTTTTGACACAGATTAAACCGGCATAAAGACAATGCTGGAATGAGGAAACTGCAACGATGACGACGACAGAAACAAACTTGGCCAAAGGATTCCGTGACCCCGTTCGTCCCCGGATGCGTGCGTGTGTGGGTGGGTGGCTTGTATAAATGTTAGCCCTTATTGTTTGCCAGCTCCAGTGGACATGTTGGTAGGTTGGTGTGTACGGCCTGGTCATGCAGGCTGCACAAATCTCGATGTGAGCCAGACATGCTTCTGCCCACACAGGCCCTGCCTCCTCTCGTTTCCATCAAGCCAGGCTGCTGCTCATCTTCATTGTGGCTGATGGCTTCCATTGTCCTGTGACAACTCCTGCGGCGACATCAGCTGCCTTCAGTTGAGGGAAGAGCATCCAGATCGCACATTATCCATGTTATCTTTTTCAACGATATATGACAGAGCCCTGTGTCCTTGCATATTTTATCATTAAATGTATCATTATTTTTCTTTCAGGATGTTTAAGGTTCGCGTGGGGAGAATACATCACTTTTAATCAGAAACTACTGATGTACTTTTTTTTTTTTAGCTAAATTAAGACATTTGACTTCAATTCAGATTGTTGAATACTATTTTTTATTGCATTTCTTATTACCATTGATGGCCACAAATTTTTCCATTATCTTGACTTTTACGGAATGGATTTTCTTGTTGCATTGCCATTTCCTGTTTGTTGTCCTTTTGTGGCTGGCTTTGGGTTTCGTCGAGACAGCGTCATGCATAATATAAATTTTACTCAAAACGCATCGACTAAAGGGAAAATTCTATGCATTTTATATTATGCCGTACTACTCAGCCAGCGGGCATTCAAGCAGTATACATATTACATATATGCAGATGAAAGTTTCATTTTGCCACACACCCACAGCACCCTTTTCACAGCCACATACGCACAGGGATACGCTCCTTCCCACACACATGGGAGCATTACCTATGCTCTGTGTGGATCTATAGCAGTTCACCTAGGTCCCTGGCCAGATCCCTCATTTGCTGCGTGGCAAAGAATTCAGCATGTAAATGGGTTTAGCGTGTGATGCCAGTGAGCGACTAGCTTGTTGCATAATGCATCCCATGTCTGCTTTGGAAATGACAAATTTCCAGCAGCAATTGCAAATGCTGGACGCGCCAGGAATACATTTAGCATTTATTTTATTTTTACAGGCTATTTACATGAAGGTTTACGGAAGATATCCTAAAAACATCCTCCTTATAATACTATTATTATTTTTTTATTAATCAAGGAGAAAAATTGTTAATATGATAGAATTCTTGCCTAAAGAACCCTTGTATATCATTTCTCTAATTCTGTAGTCACTCATAAATTAAATATGAGCCTATTTGTCCCTTCAGCTACTTGGATGCATTGAAAATGCCCCCTGCCACCGATATTTGTGGCAGTGGCTGGGCTATATAGCAGTTTCTGTTGCAATTTCTGTTTTGAAATTGGCTTGTTTTGGTCCTTTTTTTATGCGCCCAACGTTCAACGTTCAACGTCGACCGTGCTGCAAGCGCCTGGAGTCCGTGGCCTTTGTTTTGTAATTGTTTCGAGAGTGGGCGTAAGGGGTGGGGGAGGCCGACAGGGCGGATACAGTAGGCGGCGAAAGTTAACGTCATTGTCGTTCCTGAACTCGGCGACGTTGTGTCGTTGCCGTTGTCGTTGTTGGCCCAAAAGAAGAGGAACGACATTAGCGGCAACTGTTTTGAGTGCTGCTTCCTGTCGGTCCGTTCTTTATCGTTCCTGCCTCAGCCGCAGCCACTCCCCCCATGATCCCCCCAGTCTCCGTCTCCTCCAATAGCCTTCCAGCCTGCCCCACCCACTGGACGCTTTCAAGTGGCATTCGAGTGGCAGCCATTGTGCAGCATTATGATGAAAGTTTGTGTCGCAAAATGCAAATATTTGAAAGGTAATTGAATTTGAACTTTGCCGCTCGTCGTTAGCTATTTGTATGGCTGTGTGTGAGTGCCAGGTAGTTGGGCAAAGAGTGTAGAATATGGAATGTAGTGGTGTGTTTTGTTGTGTCGAGCGGCGTGGGCGGGTCGAGGCTTTAAGTGCCTGATATCGCGCATGCAACGGCATTAAAGCTTCGATGGCAAATATTTATCAAACGGCTTACATGTTTTATTTGCCCAAGCCGAACGGTCAACATGGCTCAGAGCCCATAGCAGCCTCCTCGTCCACCCCGAACTCATTTGTTTGTCGTTCAAATTATATACAACATTTGAACACCCATGGCATCGGCTTTCAGTTTCCATGTTTCCGAGAGCAAACGAAAATCCATAGAAGTACATCTGCCCTGTCCCTGCCACACTTTTGGGGCATGCCGCAGGTGCATTGAACAATAAATTTTACTCAAAATAAACAATTATTTAGACATGATTGGCTTGTTGCATTATTTTTTGTTAACCCCATTTTTTTTTGTGCAAATTGAGTTCTTGTAACAAATTGGGTTTTTGTTTTAAATTAATTGCCTTGATTTGGTAAAAAATACTCTGGAAAAACGCTTAAAAAATAATGAGAATTGAATAAGTTATTAAATAAATAAAGTTAAAATCAATAATGTCTTTATTTAAATTTTTGTTTTTCCTGGAACTCTCAGAACTCTGGCACCAAAAGCCAACCTTAATTAGTTATCACAGACACCAGAAAGGAGCTATTCTGTTCTCTTCTGTTGCGGTTAACGCCCAAGGATCTGGGTGCCTGACAGGAGTTTTCTAGTCACTTCCTTTGACCGCGTCAAAGGCAGCATTGCAATGGAAAATGGTTTGGGTTTATTCTTCTACCGACTGACAAGAACGACAAAAACATGAAAATAGTATGAAATTCTAACACAAAAAATACATATTTTGGAAAATTGTTAAAACATGGGATATGTATGACATAATATGCGTTTCTCGAGATATGCAAGTTGTTTTCAAAAGGCGTGCCACTTTTGAAAGTGACGCTCCTTTGACGAAACTGGCATGACTCCTTCGAGGTCCATTGTTGGATGACTTTTGATTAAAAGCAGAAAACGCTGGTCCGCAGCTCGTGTCCAAGCAACTGAGATTGATGTGAAAAGGGAGGCTGGTTGGCTCCCATCAAAGTCAAAAATGCTCCGCTATTGACAAGTAACCGAAGGGCGATGGGATGTGAGAGTTTGAGCTCGGAATCCGCTGGCTCTTGTATCGCTTACTGTTTTTGCCGGCGCGTGCAAATTTCTAATTTCATTAAAATTTGTTCAAAGGCAGCTTCGATGGGTGTTGGATGGATGGATGGGATGTCGGGGGCCCCAGACGTTGACAGGAATCGGCACAATAGACGTCAAGCACATGGTCTGCAGTGGGCGTAGCTGGGGGCTGGCCACTGTGGCAATCAAAAAGCGCCGATCAAAGTGGAAAATCGATTTTAATTGCAATCTAGTCGCAAAGGTTTGGCGTTCGATTAGCGGTCAAGTGGGAGTACGTGTGTGCATTTACGAGGCGTGGCACAGGACTCTGGTCCAGTTTAATTGCTCGTATTTCGCTCTTTACTTTTTGTTGTACCTGTGTTGCACATCTGAGCTCTAAAATGGTTGAAATCAAACTTACTTTTGTACTTTTACCGAAATCATGAGCAAAACTCTGTTACATACTAAAACATTGCTAGGACTTCAAAATTTAAGAAAAAATTTGGAATCAGCCTTTCATTGAAATTTCATTCGTGTATGTCGAATCAGTTCGTATCACTTTTTAGAAGCTATAAACTAGTCGGTGGGGCAGCGCGCCAACGAAACAACCTAAAAATCTCGAAAAATGCCGTGCAGTCATTAACATCATTTTAATCATTAAAATCGATTTTCTTAGCGTTTTACGAATTTGACCACAAAATTGACTGCCCACGAATATTAAAATCACGCGCGAGTTTAGCCATTCCAAATTTCCTGTCTACAAGAGCCGATCCAATTGCAAGAATGCTGACCCAAAAGAAGTCGCTGCTGCCACACGTCCTGCGCCAGGTGGTCAACCTGCTGGCGACACTCCCCAGCCGCCAATTCCACGTGGATAACACCAGCCGCCAATTCCACGTGGAGAACTCTTACCCGATGCCGCAGCCCCGGAAAGATCTCAAGCGGATGACGCCGCCGGAGAAGGACAAGGTCTACGACGCCTGCTGGCAGACGACACGCCGCACGGAGTATAAATGCCGCTCGGACATTGAGTTCAATGTGCCGGCCTTTATCGATGCCCGCAAGGGCTGCCTGAAGGACTGCGCCCTGGAGATGGACGCCTCCGATCTGGCCCACTACAGGCCCCAAGACATGCTGAAGCGCAAGTATCAGCGCACCTGGTACGAGTGCGTCATCAAGAAACCCCGTCGTAAGGCTTACTGCGTCCACAAGCCACCGCCGCTACCTCGCCGTCCCCGCAAAATACCCAGGACCAGCGCATGCAATCGGCCGCCCTTCGCTCTGGGGCGCGTTGACCTGGGGCTGAAGAAATGTACAAAGAAAAAAATGGACTGCCCTCGCTTCTGTATGCCGAATTGCGTTAAGGAAGCCCGCAACCCACCCAGGTGCAAGCGGCCGTTCCGCGGCGGACTCTGCACCAGGCGGAAGTGCAAGTACCCAAGCTTCTCCGAATGCCGCCACGATCCCATCCCGGATGCCCGTCCCATCGAGTGCAACTGCCTGGCCAGGCCTGCCATCTGCGACATGTGGCGGTTCTATCGACGTAGAAACTAATCATTAGAAGGTCTACGCAGCGATGGTGATCTTGGCCGTATTACTTTATTTTTAATATCTGCAGAACTTTGTAAAATTTGAGGACTATATGATAAAAAAAATCAAGTGAATTGTTAGTAAAAAAGTAAAAAAAAAAATTATAATTGGAAAAAAAAACTACATTCTTTTTTTTTCACAACACAATTGACACCTTTGAATTTCAGCAGACTTAGAATATGCACTTGCAGGGCGTAGACACCAGATTGCAGAACATTTTCAAATAAATGCAATATGCAACAGCCAATACACGAAATTGTATCTGCAGATTGTCCGAAATGGTTACATTTCCCGTGATATAACCGAATTCCATTACGCAGATACAAATCAAATTGGCGAAAAGGCATTGAAAGGGATCAGACGAGGGTTGGTGGCTGTTGGTAGTGGTCCTGTAACGTTAAGGAGGGAATATGCAAAAATCAAATTACCAGAACTTGAAAAATCGCAGACATCACAGACCCATAAATCAGTGAATGGGAAACGGGAAATGGAAACGTATATAAGAAATTGTTACCGCTAGTTAACGGTTTATTGATGCGTCTCTTTTAGCTGAATTTATTGGCCTGGTCGTTGGTCTTTCGTTTTCCCCACACACCACACACCAATGCAAATTGGCCAAAATCCAGGAGCGAGCTGGAAGGAAATCGTGCAAAATGCTTCAAAATTGATTCGGCTCTTTGCCGTCTCGTTTAGTCGCTCAAATGTGCCGAAAACTCTTGAACAAAAAATGTTGATTCGGACTTGGGGAAAGCTTTCCAATTTGCAAGAAATATATGATAAAGAGGCGATGAGGATAGGAACTTAATAATACTATTTTTTAACCCTTTTTTCGCTATTAAAAATGTTGGTCCCTGTTGGATTGGCACTTGCCTTGTTGGTTTTAAAATGCCAATCTTAGAACACTCTTCCCCCCACATCATACATCTTGGAACACATATGTATATTCGGACACTGCAACTAAAATAAAATTCCACATTATACCATCCACCAGGGCAGGTGTGATCGCCTCCAGCCATGACCTCCAATTCGCTGACAAGACGCAGTTCGGCGGACAATGAGCAGGCCCGGTGCCGACAGGTGGAGAACGCTGCCCTACACTTGCCCAGCTACGCCGACCGGTACACAGACATCCCCCGCCTTACTCGCCTCAAGTTCATCGCCCAGGTGTGTCCCAAGCTGCGGGTCCCGGCGCTAGAGCTGGCCATTGACCACGTGAAGACCACCTACAACGTGAAACTCTACGACGAGCTATACAAGACCCTGTGCGCCGAAGTGGGGGCGCTGGCTAGGAAGCAGCCGGCGAACGACGACGAGGCCAGCACCTCCAGTGGCAGGAACCGGCGCGCCCAGCCGTACGACACCTTCTGGGTGGAGGACAACACCATTGAGTCTAGCTTGATGCTCCAGGAGCTGGACGCCGAGCTAAACTTTAAGAAATCGAACTCGGGCAGTGCCAATGTGAGGCGAATTCTGGAGGAGATCGGCGACTACCATGAAAAGAGCGGAAACCTGCAAATGGCCATCAAGTTCTATGCTCGAGCCAGACCCTACTGCACCAGCAGCGACAACGTGATCAACATGTTCCGCAACCTCATCCGGGTATCCATCTACATGGCCAACTGGTGGTACGTGCTCACCTACATCGACGAGGCCAAACAGTACGCCTTCGGTTACGAGAACCTGTCCCAGGAGGTACCGGCCCGACTAAGCTGTGCTGCCGGGCTGGCCAACATGGGTCTAAAAATTTACAAGTCGGCAGCTCAGAGCTTTCTGCAGACCTCCTTCGGACGGTACGACTACGACAAGATCGTGGCCCCCGAGGACCTGAGCTTCTACGCTGGCCTCTGCGCCCTGGCCACCTACGATCGGGAGAAATTACAACTAAACGTCATCAACTCGGAGGCTTTCAAGCCCTTCTTCCAGCTGACCCCCAAGATGTGGAATATCCTGGCCAAGTTTTACGAGGGTCAGTCCGAGGTTTGTGAAGAGCTGCTCCGCGAGATTGAGGACCAAATACGGCTAGATGTCTATCTGGCGCCCCATGTCGATAAGCTATACGAGATGATCATTAACAGACTTCCCAAGAAAAAGGAAAAGAAAGCAAAGTACGAGTATTTGAAGAGATACAGTACAACCTCATCAGCCACATAATGAAGGCAGGTGGACGGAGGAGTAGCCACAATCTTAAAGGATAGACTCCAAGCTAGGTTCCTTTTTTATAGGTGTGTGATTTATTTGGGAAGCAAACTTCATTCATTTTAGTTATTCAGCGGGCTATCTTCGAAGGCGTTAAAGATTCATGGATAAAATAATTTGGGGAAAATAAAAAATTTAAGTAAACCAAAATGTGACTCATGTATAAGATAATTGAATAACTTCCTTTAGTTAAAAGTTAAAATAGCTATAGCTATAGCTCTTCCAATTCTTATCCGATCAGGAAATGAAGTACCATTTAGTAATCATTTCCTCATTCAAAACATTGCTAAAATAACGTTTTGAAATTTTTCGAATTTTTTCCTAGGGGTACCCCTACAAAAATGTGGGTTTTCGCAATTTCCCCACTTTTTCTCCTTCCGATGGCTATAGCTCTGCCAATTCTTATCCGATCAGGAAATGAAGAACCATTTAGTAATCAGCGAACCCAGAAGCTACTTTCCTCATTCAAAACACTGATAAAATATCGTATTGAAATTTTTTGAATTTTTTCCTTGGGGTACCCCTACAAAAATGTGGGTTTTCGCAATTTCCCCACTTTTTCTCCTTCCGATGGCTATAGCTCTGCCAATTCTTATCCGATCAGGAAATGAAGAACCATTTAGTAATCAGCGAACCCAGAAGCTACTTTCCTTATTCAAAACATTGGTAAAATATCGTTTTGAAATTTTTCGAATTTTTGCCTTGGGGTACCCCTACAAAAATGTGGGTTTTCGCAATTTCCCCACTTTTGCTCGTTCCGATGGCTATAGCTCTGCCAATTCTTATCCGATCAGGAAATGAAGGACCATTTAGTAATCAGCGAACCCAGAAGCTACTTTCCTCAGTCAAAACATTGCTAAAAAATCGTTTTGAATTCTTTTATTTTATCAAACTATATCTTATATCATGTCAACTGATCCAAATTATTTGAAGAATTTTTAGTTAAATATACTCTTATTTTTTGGTAAATAATTAAATCCTGATTGCTCTGACTATCTACACAAGACGACAAGTAGAAACAACACACATAATTGCAAATTTTGTGTGCTCAGTAGAACGAATAAGCGAAGTTGTAAGCCCGACAAAATAGAAAATGGCAGGAAAGACTGTCAGAGACGCCTAACTTGATTCAAGAATACCATAGACATAGTGCAGGAGCAAGTGAGAGGGCCAGGAGCAGATAGAAAGAGACTTCCAAATCGACGCTCAAAAGATTCAAGCTTCGTGAAATATTGCACAGTTGAAGTGATTTTTATGAACTCTTCAAAAGTAGCTCAGGGTGAGGATAGAAGGAACTTTGTACAACATAAAGATTCACGGCACGCTAACGAGCTTAAAGATGGTGCACAAAGTGCGCATTGAAATTGCTCCCAGCCTGAAGTGCAAGGAAATGGGTAAGATATAATGCCCCTATCTGCCTCACTATCACCCCGCCCAAGCCCAAGCCAAAATCTAGAGGCGATTTTCATTTGGAAACTTTGCAAACGCAAACCAAATTCCGGTAAGTGGCAAAAGGTCAAGAGCGGATCAGACTTTGGGAGTAATAAGCTTTATTTCTCCTTCACGGAAATAAGAAATCATATTAAATTTTACAGGTTTGTTAACAATCCGTAGGTTGAATGAATTCAAATTAATTTTTATATTGAATAATAAGATTTATTTAGTCAATATTGACTAAGAAATAACCCCAAGTAGTGATTATTCGCCATAGTTTCCTTATAACTTCTTGCTGATTTGTTTCTTTGGGGTTTACTTTTCTATATCCCCAGCAACATTTAAGATCCCAATTATACAAAATTTCTGATCCGCTCTCACAAAGGGTAAAGTGCTGGATTAAAAATCAGGATGATTTCGGTAGAACACAACATTTTGGAGGAGGTTAGAGCCACCTGGGCTACGGAAAATTGAAACGGTTTTCTGCTGGGTGGAAAAACTTGGCTCAGACATTGTGTTGAGTAATTCTTTTGTAATGCGGAAGGAAGCTCAAAACAACACAGTGCACAGCGATTTCCGGGGGAGCGGAAAAACTTTAAGACAAAGCCCAGAACTGACCCCTGTTCGGCGGGTTGAAAGAGGGGTGCATTGAAAAGGGGCATGGAGATAAATTGCTGCAGTGTTTAGTTAATTCTTCTGACCGTCCCACGCCTCATCCTGCTGCGTTCAATTCGCCAGGATACTGAAGGAACAGTGGCGCAGCAGCCTCCCAGCAAGGAACAAGGAACAGCAGCTGGCCCGACAAGTTTATCTTTTGTTACATTGACTTCCGCTAAAAGATACTAAACTAGGAAACATTCTTCTTCGCTGCCGTTTCGTTTTTTAGTTTTATTTGCTTGCATTTCCTACAGGTTACCGTCAAACTCCCCGTCTAGCAGCAAAGGCAATAGGAAAAGTTAACAGAAATTAAAACGCAGCTGGGCATTGCCCGGAAAGGGCACTGGAAAAAAGGCATTACCTATCGATTTAATTTTTAAAAATATGAATATTTTAATTTTTCATTAAAAAAGCTTTCACTGAAGTACAAATACGAAATACAAATCAATTATTTATGAAATAAATGAAATGAAAAACTTGACAAAAGAGCTACTATTGACATTTGGTTTTCAATAAAATTTGTAAATAAATTTTCTCCACTTTCGTAGTAGCTTGCCATCAGTGTTTCATCAACAGGCTGCGAATTCATAGTTTTTCTACATAAATATATAGTCACAAAAATTGGAGAGGAGTGTGCCAAATGGAGTCGCCCGACGTAACCCGTGCCCAGATCGCGGCCCTGGTAGTGCGGGTGTGCGTGGTGGGCGTGATCACCTATTACGGCGCCAAGTGGATGGTCAACTCGATGGATCCCAATAGCAAGATGCGTAAGAAGGCCAAGCAGCTGGCGGAGCAACAGCTGAAGAAGCTCAACTCGACGGACAACGAGGCGGGCCAGAAGTTCCGGACAAAGGACTTCAACGAGCACGAGGTGATGATCGCCTCTCTCTTGGTGGCCCCCGAAGACATAGACGTTAGCTGGGCTAACATTGCAGGGCTGGACGGGGTGATTCAGGAGCTTCGGGAGACGGTGGTGCTGCCGGTGCGCCACCGCGAGCTCTTCCGCCGCTCTCAGTTGTGGCGGGCGCCTAAGGGTGTCTTGCTCCACGGGCCGCCCGGCTGCGGTAAGACCCTGATCGCCAAAGCCATTGCCAAGGAAGCCGGCATGCGGTTCATCAATTTGGACGTGGCCGTGCTTACGGACAAGTGGTATGGCGAGAGTCAAAAACTGGCTACCGCCGTCTTCAGCCTAGCCCAGAAACTGCAGCCCTGTATTATTTTTATCGACGAGATAGAGTCCTTTTTACGCATACGAGCCAGCGGCGATCATGAGGCTACCGCAATGATGAAGACCCAGTTCATGTTACAGTGGGACGGCTTGGTGAGCAACGCCAACGCATGCGTCCTCGTCCTAGGCGCCACCAACCGCCCGCAGGATTTGGACAAAGCAATCCTGCGCCGCATGCCGGCCCAGTTTCACATCGGGGTTCCCCGCGACTTCCAACGGGAGGAGATTCTTCAACTGATTTTGCAATCCGAGCAGCTGCACAGCTCAGTAAACCTGACAGAGGTGGCTCGGCTCAGCACCGGCTTTTCAGGCTCCGATCTGCGGGAGCTTTGTCGCCACGCCTCCATGTACCGCATGCGCCAGTTCATGAGGGACAAATTGGGGGATGAGCAACGCGAAGAGGCGGGTTTCATGGGGGACGGAGAGGTTAACGAACAATCCCTCCAGAACTGCGACCAGCTGGAGATTCACATGGAGGACCTTCTTAAGTCACTGGCCATTATGAAGCTATCCAAGTGCCAGTCGCAGAACACCTTCATCGAGAAGGATCTGGAACTAGATTAGAAACTCGATCCGGAATAGCCGCAATAAATGCTAACCAAGCTTGATTTACCTAAATTGTCGGCTAAGTTTCGTAAAAGTAATATTAAAATTGTTATTGTTGATCTAAGGATCTGTTGTTGGCCACAGTTTTTAGACTTAAATACCATTATTCCCATTAAAATATTTCCAAAATTGTTTTCCATGTATACATATATAAATCATAATCTATCAGTCATACAAAATTAAATGTATTGTTCTTTATAGATATATAGTTTTTCGCAGTGCTTCTTTATAAACTATGCCCACTTATTCTCGCCTAGCCGAGTACAGTCTACCAACTACCACCCACCGCCACCGCACAGGACTGCCAGCATGGCCAATATTTTTCACATTTCATAGCATGCATGAAGTGTTTTTGCCATGAAGAGCAGCGAGAAATCAGAAAAAACTACAGCAAACGGGACCAGAAGCAAACGGAGGCTGTGAAAGGACAGCAGGAGCAGTAGCTGGAGCAGAAGCACCAGCAGAAGCGGCTGTGGCAGAGCTACTGTGGCAGTGGCAGTGGCAACAAAAACTCAAAATAACAACGGCTACTGCAACAACAACACAAAAAATCTTTTATGTAAAATTGAATATTCATAAGTTGTTCTACAGTAGCGGCAGAGGCAAAAGCCTAACTGTGGGATTCAGCCTTCATTGGTGCATAATACCCTCCCTTGCCAGTGGTGTCCTTGCTGATAATAGCTACAAAAAATAATAAATAATTTATAAAAAAAATAGATTCCATATTAAATGAGATTATTACAAAAAGATTCTGCTTTACTAAAAGAATCAGAATATAAATTCTGGTTTCAAAAAAATTATAAGTATTGATAACGAAATTATTATAGTTTTTTTAATAGAAACGAAATTCTTGCAAAATTCTTATAAAATTTTAATGAATCTTCTTTTTCAATAAGTACACAATTTAATGGTAAAGAAAATTAATAATGATAATTTTAATATTTAAATTCTTCTTCTAATTATTTATAATTAACATCTAGAGTATTTAAAACTAGGTTGCCAAAAAAAGAGCTTTGTGTTTTGTTGTTCCTATCGTTGTTGCATTGGACGGGCAGTTGATTGTTTTTGTGTGTAGTTTTGTTTGGCTGAGTGAACCTGCAGACGCTTCCCCACCACTCCCATTGTGCCGCACCACCCACCTCCCCCTTCCACCAACGCACACACAACGCATTCCCACACACACCCACACATGCCACATGCGAGCAAAAGCTGCCGTTGTTTGCTATTTTGTCATGCAAATTGTATTTATTGCGGCCAAAAACCAACAACAACAGGATGGAGACCAGAGATAGGGGGCGGTACCTCGCCGCCACGCCCCTTGTAATTGTTTGCGATTTGTCACTGTGTGCGTTCGCGCTGTGTGGCAGGCTCTCTCTCGGAGTGTGTGGGTGAGGGTGCTCCATTGTAAACAAGAAAATTGACTGCCTACGGCGCCTGGAAAACTCGGAGACACATTTTCCGAATTATTATGCAGTTCCCAGCGGCCAATGAGATCATATAAAGACATTCTGACTTTTCAGGACAAAGAACTCCATTCAATTTCCACCTTCAAACTATCATAACTTTCTACACTTCTAACACATCTATATTTATGCAGAACAACTTTCAAAACAAGAACATAATCTTTAATACCATCCCAAACCGATCACCAAAATTATTACTAATCTCGCTTTTATTGAAAAGTTTTGGTATTGCCATTTGCTCTTAGACGGTCTTATATAAAAAGGTCCAAGTACTTTACAAACAAATAATTTGATCTGTACAAATAATCATATTCAATTTTATTTTCTTTTTATCTTTAAAAATTATCTTTAAGAAGAATAAAATAAACGAAACGACAGTTTAAACTACTGAGCGAATTAAAAAGCTACTATCAGCTTAGTTTCAACAAACCCCACGAATTCTTCAAGAAAAACAATAGAATACATATTTTTTAATCAAATGGTAATGAAAAATTGTAATCACCTACCTAGAGGTTAAACGGCTGCCCTTGTTTCTTATTGATAATGAGTCTGACCCTGTTCACCTAAAGACCACGCTTAGGCATTATCAGTCGCTAGAAAAAGCTGAGTTAGCAATCAAAAATTATTTTTTAAATGTAATCATAGGTCAGTTTTTCTGAAAAAAACAAAATCATAAAAATTATAGTGGCACGTTTGCGGAAGTAGCTTTGATTAAACCAATTGTTACAAGGGTAAATGAACTAGAATTTTTTATATTTTTTTAGAGATTTTCTACCAGCTACCAAAGCGTGTAATACTAAGGATATATTAGAATATGCGTCGATGGGGTCCATCTATTAAGTCAACTAAAAAGAGTGACTATTTATAATATGCTGTTTAATTATCCGATTTTACGGTTAAATTAAAATGTTAAGCCTGTACATGTTTTTTGGATTACCATTTTAATTAAACTACATACACATCCTCAAAGTACTTGCCAATTAACACACTCTTCAAATGACAATTTCTTTGCCTCGGCTGTTGATAAACTGCATAATTTATGTGATTTGGCTCACAAGCGGGAGCGTTCCCACGCACTCATTGATGACAATTATTTGAAATACTTTCAAGTGTGTGGGTATGAGTTTATTGAATTATTAATTAACTGCAATTGCATTATACAATTTTTTATTTATGCTGTCATCAACTGGCTGCGAAACCTGAACAAGGACTCACCCATTCTAGAGTGCATAGAGCATCATTAAATTATTTTAATTGCATTCATAATTAAATTGATTTCAATTGAATAGCGTTCCCATTCCACTAAAGATTAATCAGTATACTGTTCCCACAAAATGCCCAGCTTAGAATAATTGATGACATTTGATTTTAATTACACTTTACAATTCAACTTGAAACCTTTAACTGAAACTGGCATGTTCAGTTTGTGCAGAACCCGAGGCTTTAACTAATTTTATTATAAAGCATTAATCATGCACCGCCTGTTAATAAATATTAATGTCTCTCTCGGCCAGCCAGCTGACCACCAATTTAAGCCCATAAAATTTCCAGAATATTTTGCATAAAAATATTCTGATTTACGATGGTGGCCGACAACAAAAGCTGACAAGTTCATTCAATGAGTGAGACTAAAAAAGCGGATACACAATTAATTATCTAATAACGAAAACGGAATGTTTTTATTAATTGAATCCGGTTTTATATGCTCTACCACATTCCAAAAGTTATATGTAGTTTAAATTGAAAGAAATAAAATCGTTTGTATTTCTTCTTATGTAAAAAAAATGGATAACCAATATATGACCACAAATTTTAGATATACCTGAGTTTTATAGAGAATCACGGATTATTTTAGTGGTTCCTGTGGCAATTTGTTGCATTCGTTGCTATAGTAGTGCATTCTAGTCATTAAACGCATCTGTGTGTCCAGAAAAAAATGAAAAAAATTTGTTTGAAGAGACAAAAAATGAAAACATAGACACAAACCAGTAGAACGACGGAAAGAGGCATCAGAAGGGGAAATATTCTTCAGAGGAAAATGGTAAAAACTGTTCTTTTGCCTCTGACCATTTCTATTTCCTTTGGCCATTTCTAAAATTTGCATTTTTCATGCCACAATGTATAAAATTCATATTTATAAATCTTTTAACTGCACACACCACACCAAACACAAAATGGGACACATCAAAAGCACGGAGGGAAGTGAAAAATGTGGAAATAGGAAATGAAAATCTAAAAAAAAAACAATAAAAAACAGAGGCTTGGGTGGTAAGTATTTCTGAATACTCTCTCCTTTCCGGTAGCCGATTTACAGACACATCATAAACTACAATTTTAAAGGGTTTCTTAACCACAAAACTTCACTCTCAGGAGAGAATACGAGTACTTTCTTTTAATGTAGACTAGAAGTAAGCAGCCTTAAATATTAAATGTTATGTGCCCACCAACATTTCAAAGTCGAATATTCTTTCTTGAAGAGCATAAAAGTGATACAAAACCATTCACACTTTCTACATAGAAAAGAGCAGCACCCAAAAAGAGCAGATATAAAAATGTGTTGCAAGTCAGCAGTGAATGAATAAATGAATGAATGTGAATGAATATGACTTTGCCACACCAAGCAAAACACAATAAAAATGCTATAACCTCCCCTGTGCAGTCCGGGCTCCGGAACGGCCCGAAGGAGCCCAAAAGCCTGGAGGCGGAAGAAGGGAAAGCGGAAATAAGGCCAAGGGACGGGTCACCTCTGGACGGCGCTGTGATTTTTCATTTGGAGCTGCGTTTTTCCTTGGGCCCCAGACCGAAACTTCCTTGGGCAACAGTTGTAGCCAGATGGCAGACCCTAAAAGCGTGCCGCATGCAACTGCAAAGTGACCAAGCGTCCGCATTCAGATGCATATATTTAAAAAAAAAAACACTCTCACGCTTACACAGACTAGGTAAGGACGCTTTTGGCCTAATGAATAATAAATAAGTACTGGTGCAATTTCTCTATGTCGGTATTAGACCTTACGTAGGGTCTTTTGACAAATTTATTTTTGACGGAATGAAAAGAGTTTTTAGGGCCAATATTTACAGCACGTGAAAAAAATGTATGATTTAATAGAAAGATTATTTTTATTTTGAAATTTGGAAGATTTGAAATAATAATTCATTGTTTAATGATCTAAATTTCGTGGATATTGTTGGAAACTTTATTAAAATATTATATTGTTGACCAGTTTAGACTAAACACAGACTGGCAAGACATCCTAAATTCCAAACTTTCATGTCCTCAGACTCAGACGAGGCAAGCTTACACAGTTTTCTCAACCACTTGGCAGTGCACGCCACCTTTTATTTGCCTTTTGCTCAAGGTAGGCATCTCTGGCTTTGCCATTTTAATTTTAGGGTGCCACGCGTTTGCTGAAATTAGCGTGCTGCCCCCAACCACCCACACATGCATACCTCTTCAGACACACACACACACACTGCAAGTTGCAAGGATACATTAGCGTCTGCATTAAAGGCGTTGACGGTGCATTTTTTGGTGTTGGCCAAAGAACTTTGGCGCCAAAGTTGTTCAAATAAAAATTTCGAAACGGAGGAGGAACTTCGGAGGCTGAAAGTCAAAAAGCTGCCTCTCATCAAGTTCGCGAGGCTGGCTGCAAATTTGCCCAGCACTGAGCACGTTGCCGTCTATCTCTCCCGTCTACCTAATTAGCGCTGACTTGATGCACCTGCTTCTTGCTACTGCCAGCGCCTTGACTTCTTGGCCCGATCATGGTGCGCTTCGTTAAGTGTGTGCCTGTGACATTGTGCATATAAAACAATTATGCAACATATACCCGGGACTCGTAGTAATTTCAAGTTAGCTCATGTGCAGGAGGCACTCAGACCTGATTCCAGAATAAGACATTTTTCATCAAGGAAAGTTGCTTCTAAAATGCAAAAAGTTGTATCAAGTTTCCTTTCATAAAATGGATGCCATAAAATATTTGATGATTTAAATAAAAGAGGGTATTCGTTGCCCTATTTCGGGAAAGCAGTTTGGCCAATTATCAGCGAAAAGTTCAAATAATCTGAAATTAAAACAAAGTGAATTGCAAAAAAAGCAAATGCCAAATACGCGCAATTTTCCCCTCAATCTCGAAACTCGCAATCACCCTCCTCAACCAAAAACTGACTGGCGCAGCAAAAAATTTTACGCTGACTTCATTAAAAAATAACAAAAAAATCATGCAAAAAATAGAAATAAAACTGCAAGCAATATAAATGAGTCTGGGCCACAGAGTATAGAGGAGAATGGACCTCAGACTGGCATCGATTGAGTTCAATTGAGGGGCACCAGATGAAGAGGAGGCAATTGTAAAATGGCCAGACCATGAGCTTAGCCAATAATCAAGCCCAAGAATGGGGGGGCCGATGTCTGGCAGATGGGCGGGGGCACTGTCAAGGGGGCGGGGCCCGACTGTGCGGTCTGTGAGGCGGCAGCTAATTTATTACGAGCATTTAACAAGCATACTCCTGGGGTTCCTCACGAGTCCGCTTTGATTTATTAGGTGTTTGGTTTAAAAAAAAAAAGACGAAAAAAAATAACAGGCAAACGAACAAACTGAAAAGAGCCAAAAGCAGGAGCACAAGACCAAGAACAAAAGGACGGTCAGGATCTGAGGAGGCCAGAAACAAGGAAGCGGCCACAGGACCGGATGGGGCAGGCTGCGAAATTCCGAAACACTAATGTGAATGTAATTTGTAGTTAATGTGCTGTCGGTTGGCATGTGGGTGGTTTCTGGGGTGCGGCCCTCCGACCATTCAGCCATTTTAATTGTTCAAACAAAATCGAGGCTCCGAGCAGCCAAGCTCCGCACTTTTTCTTCTCCATGCAGCAAAACGCCCATTAATCTGGACGTGTTCAATTTATGCGGCGTAAAGCACAAATTTTACGGTTGCTGCTTTATTTTGCACTGCCCTATATTTCCTGTGGTCTCCTTAGTTTGCCTTTGTTTGATGATGAGGGCGAGGTCTATTATGAATATTTTCAGGGAAAGCACCAAGAATCTGCCATTCAACAATTGTTTTTAAAATCATATTAGATTCTTCGTTCATACAAATAGCTCTTAAAATTTACATTAAAATTAAATTAAAATCTTAAATTAAAATTAATAAAAGTAAATCATATTCCGACAATGATTGGTCTCTAGGGAAGCCTTTTAAACGGAATAATCTTCCGGTATTCTTTCGTATATTTCGTTGAATTATTTTTGTTTTCACAACTGCACATTGTTAAATGTTAAATCGCATCGGCGAACTTCGTCTCCTATCGTTGTCCTTTTTGGGCAAAGGCTTTCGCATAGCAAGCCTTGGCATCGGCGGCCATTAAAGGTCATAAATCACAACATAGCATAGAAATAAATCAACCCTTTATTATCAACACATCGCAATGTTTGTTATCGAAAGGGTTATTTATAGTTCTCCAGGGAGCGAAGGGCAGAAAGAATCGGAGCGGGCCGCCCGGAATTTGTGAATATATTTATCGGAATTAACTTCGAAAGCCGACTGGCTCACAGATCGAGTTCAAGGTTGAAATTGGCTGACCGAATTGCCTACTTATCGGCCTGTCCCTGGTACTTTCCCAGTGTGTGTTTTGGGTTGGCAAGCTCATTAAGCAAATCGCATTATTTGTTCATACGAATTCAAGTATCTTTCCAGTGCACTAGGCACTCGGCACGCTCTGACAGCCCCACAAGCAGCTTCATTTGCTCGCAATTGAAAGCCTGAAATGTGGAAAAGAGAGGTGGAGCTGCACATGGAAAGTGAATACATCATTAGCTGCATGAAATGTCCTTGTCGACAAAAGCAGTCACATGGATACCGGCAGACACACGTGCACGATAACTACAAGTGGACAAAGCCGTCTTCAAGAGACAGAAGACTTAAGAGCCAAAAGACCCAAAGGGAGGACGAGCTATCAGTGCTTTACGGCTCTTTAAACGGCTTATATTGGAAGCTTATGCAACTTGTTAACTAATTAGGTGCACAGCGGCAAAAAATGGTTTAAATCACACAGCAATACGCAATCCATAATTGAAGACGATTACTAAAGTACCAAGGTATTAGGTATCTTCTTTAACATAAGCATTGATATCGTTGAAACGGATTTCTCAGTGCACTTTCTCAAGGGCGGCTCCAGCCTCTAATTGATACTTTTCAAGCTTTATGCTATAAGACCGTCATTAAATTCAGTGGCAAAGGAAGCAATTGCATGTTTAACAACCTTGAACGCAAATGTATGACTGAGTGGAGAAAATCCGCTTTGGAAGTATGTTTGACAACCAAGCTTTTCAAGAAATTATTATGCAAAGTAAGTTACTACTTTGTAATTATTTTTATAGATCTAGAAGAGGACTTATTCAGACATGCAAGGAGTATATTCTTGAACATAATATACCTACAACTTTACGCCGGTCTTCCAAACACTACACCTCTCAAATTGATTCTTCTAATATTGAATATAATTATTATTAAAAAACATAAATGGAAATAAAGAATTTATTACCATACAATGTAAGACTTAATAACTTGTTAGTTCTGTGCCAATTTATAAATTTTTTCTTATCAGCTGGTACAATAATTTTAATTTCCGTTTAGAATGAAATTTGCTGTAATGTCAGTACGCTGTATTGTAAATGTACTTGCACAGTTTTTGTTTTATCAATGTCAATCAGTCAAACAATGATTTATATTGATTAGGAACAGGTATAACTCTCCTCGTCATAGACAGGACAAAGAATATTTAAATTGAACCAGAACATTTTTTTAAATCCAAATCCCACCGTCTTCTCTTTAATTTCAATGCGACGGTCTTGGCACCAGGATTAACATAGAAAACCCTCGCAGACAATTGAAAAAGGAGAACAACGAGTAAAAGTAAATAGAAGAAAAAGGTTCACGGAGAATAAACAAGAAAGAAACGAATCAGCTATTCAATATAATAAATCACACCTTTGCCACTCAATGCGAAACGTATTTTTCCAATTAAAAGGCAAAGAACGGTTGCCTGCAAATTACTTTAACCTTTCGTTGGCCATCGGGTTGCCGACGTGTAATTAGTTGACAAAGGTGTTCGTGATGGTGATTGTTGGGCGGATTGGACTGGGCTTAATTGAATTTTTATCTCAGCTTGGCAACCTCCAAAAAAAGTGTAGACAACTGGAGTCACAAATGCCAGAATATAGGTATGAGATTCGATTTAAACAAAAGGATTGTTACGTCATATCCCTTTCAATCTGTATAAAAATCTAAAAACTAAGTTTAAATTAATAAATGGAAATTTTTTGTGTAGGATCCCTCCAAAAATAGGGAAAATGAATGGAGGCACAAAATGACTCCCTCCAATGGCCATATCTTTTCCATTAATCATCAGATTCAACAGCGGAATACCTTAAACGATTTGTATAGATATTTTCTTCAAATCTGCATCAAAATCTAGAAACAAATTATTTTTCAGATTTTTAGTAAAATTTTCTGGAGGATCCCCTTCAAAAATGGGGAAAATGCATGAGGGCCCAATATGGCCCACTCTGTTGGCTATATCTTTGCCAATAATCATCAGATTCAAGAGCGGAATACCTTAAACGATTTGTGTAGGGATTTTCTTTAAATCTGCATCAAAATCTAGAAACAAATTATTTTTCAGATTTTAACTAAAATTTTCTGGGGGATCCCCTTTAAAAATGGGGAAAATGCATGAGGCCACAATATGGCCCACTCTGATGGCTATATCTTTGCCAATAATCATCGGATTCAAATGCGGAATATAGAACCCCCTTCAAAAGTAAGGAAAATACATGGAGGCACAATATTTAAATAATTGGTGGAGGCACCTACATGCCTATTTTATGTAAATATTTTTTAAATACAATAAACTAGCCAGTAGACTTCTGTACCTTGAACGGTTTCAAATAACCGCATTTATTACTTTCAGCAAATATTGACTGTATTTTTGGGGCTTGTCTCGGGATTATCAAAGCACAACATAAATTGCCATTTTATTTTTTGCAAACAAGAAGCCCCACGGTAATTGCCGTGAACTTGGAGACCTCATGCCACCGCAAATATATTCACTTGTCAACGTTGTTGATTTTGCGCTATGCGCTTCTTTGTTTCCCATTTTGGCGTGGAGCTGCAGAAGCCATTGTTGTTTGTGTGTGGTGTCTGCCACAACCAAGTTTAATGGCGGACAGAGGGGGAAGGTGCCGGGCAGGGCGGTGGCAACAAACCGCACCAATGTCAGCAGCATAAGCCGATTGCGTGGAATTTCGCCATTGTCCTCTTCGATCTCTCCCTGGGGATTTGTTGCTCTGCACAAAGTCAAATGATAAGTCAATTGTTTGGCTGGAATTCCTCCGCCCCTTATTTCCTTCCCTTACAAGTATACTATATTTTTAGACTCAAGAAGTTTTGCGATTTTCAAACCCTTTTCTTAATTGTTACGGATTTAATTTACACAATTTAATTATTAAATTTTGAAGTCTATAATGTAAGTGTTTTTAACAAAATATTTTTTCCAGTGCAGTGTTTGGATTAGGCAGTAAATGGACAATAGAAAAACTGCAACTGCAGCTTTGGGCTTGGCCATTATTGGCCACATTTAGTTTCAATTTGCGGCCGGACCGATCTAATTATTTATTATTCCTGGCCCTGCCTCTATTTGCCCTCATCCCACTTTGCAATGCGCCGCTCCCTACAAGTGTAGCCGGGGCGCTAGCTTTTATGGCCACCAATTGCGCTTAAGTGGGGAAGCGGCAACTTTACGAGCGCTCCTCGACTTGCTGCCCTGCTCGCCACTCAAGCTGTGGGGCTCGATTCAAATTGGCACGCAAGCCAAATGAAGTTATGAGCTTGGCCATGGGCATAGCTGGATCCAAGAATCCAAGGATGGGGGTGTGTGTAAGTTCTGATTCCCTGTTGCTCAAGGGATACCTGCAGGAGGGCAAACAACAAGTGTGAATCCAGGCTGAGCCAGAAATTTGTATACCAAGAGAGAAATACTGAAAGAAATAAATAGCTTATGATAATATTGGTTTTTCCAATAAATTTTCAAATTATGTATATAAATCTTTATATTTGGTATAAATCTTAGAAGCAATAATTCCTTTTTAGAATATTGCTTGAATTCAATAAATTTCTAATAAGAGCAAATTTTCTTGAGCTATAATTATACAGAATATTGCATGAAATCTTATCACGCATTTTCGTGAGAGCTTTGTCGTATGAAATAATTTGGCAGAGCCTCCACTTAACTCACCTTCCTAATACGGATAACCTGGCAGCTATCGTGTTTGCTTTGTACCTCAGCGAGTTGCTCAACATTTGCAGAACAAACAATCGCCATGGGAAATTATTAGAGACAAATAAATTAAATTTTATAGCTTGGGCGCGCTCATACGGAAGGAAGGAAGGAAGGAAGTCACGGCAGACGGGCACCAAGTCGATGGAAGGGTCTAAATTTGATTGGCGATTGTTTGGGGGCAATTATAGATTTAGTTTGCTTGTTTTCTGGCGGCGGGAGCTGGGCGGGGGCGAGAGCTGGCTCTTCCAGCCAATGGAGCTTTTGTGTGTGCAGTGGTAGCTGGTAATCCCTTTCTAGCAGGACAATGGGCACTTCAATTTCCTTCAGCTCCATTTATGGCTGAAACATGCAAACTAAAAGTTAAGTTTTATGCGAACTCCGACCCCAGCAGTGTAGCAACAATGCCGCTCGACTCGATGGCGTTTAACAAAGTTATTGGCTTCCTCTCTCTTTCTTTTCCGCAGCCCAGCAATCTTGGCCATCATCAACACTCTGTCTGTCCGATGCCACGCCTCCGCCGCCACCATTACACCACTGCCTTTCTCAGCTTCTTTTTCCACCTTTTGTTTTTTACAAGCACTTTGCAAATATTTATGGCTGAAAGCAGCGTAAACAATAAACTCATAAACTGCAGCGACGACGTCTGCGTCACAGGACACAGGACACTGGACGCAGGACACAACGGACGAATCGATTTTTAAAATGAATTATGTTTGCAGTTATGCAATACGTATATATATATTCATATCTATAGAGGCAAGAGAGTACACGATATCAGGCGATATACCCAACTCGGCAAAGGACAATGCCCATAAAAAAGATATTGTCTATGACGCTTTACATTGTGAACTGAATAACGATTACAACGCATCCCTATAAAAAAAATAAATAAAATGAAGAATTAATATATAGTTTAAATTTAAAGGGTAGTGCTAGGGCCTTTCCCCTGAAGCATAATTACAGTTTTAATATATTAACCAGAGGAATTTTCAGTTAAAATATGCTCTTCTTGCTGTTTGACCTGCACTTCTTCACATAGAGCTTTTGTTGGGAGAACCCCTCTATATGTGAATGCGTTGATGGCAAGTGACATCATGCTGTGCATTTATAAATTAGCTAAATATTTTGGCAGTGCTTCATGAAATCACAAACACATCTGGCTGCTTCTTTGGCAAACAAAACGCATGCGTCCCGAAACTCTATTTGCCCAAAATTAAGAGTTCTGAAATTGGGCCAGAGTTGAAAATTACACTGGCAGTTGTTGTGCAAACATTTGCACTCGAGTAGAGTACTCAGTTATGAAATTGAAATATACACTGTAATTAGCAAGTAACGCTGTCTAAAGTGGGTGGGTAGGCTTTCAAAGATAATTTTTGGAATGGAATTCAATCGAGATCGAAAAAATGTGTATGCAAGCTCACCTGTAAACTCACAACATGGTGATTGACTAAATTTGCATGCACATGACTGTACATAAGGAACATCCACTTTGCCAGACAATTGTCGACTACAAACTCTTGTAATCCTAATGAATCCAGCACCTATTTATTTTTCATTGTGGGAAATTGTGCAAATGCCATGACAACATTTCGTTTTTGGGAGGAACAAATGCCAAGCATACATGTGGCCATCCGCCCCCAGACAAACGCAGACTCTCTGACCATCGTCCGAGTGCGAATGTGTTCAATTGTTTAAATGTGCTCTAGAAATAGGGCAAAAAAGTAAACATACGCAACAACAACAGATCTGCGACAACCACGAATTTTAAATGGTCTTTGAAACTATAATTGTATTTTAATAATTATATTTAAAAACACCTTAGAAGAACTATAAGTTGCCTGACATACTCAACCAAGCTACTAAAGTATACTTGTTATTTTCTTATTAAACGGTTAGGGTGTTCGAAGGATAATGAGAAGATACATAAGAGTCCGAACCGGAAAGAGCTATAGGAAAAACAGGCTGAAACTGTTACAGGCCAGTCTGCTGACAGCTAGACAGTATTTGCTGTTGTTTTGCTTGTTACGGTTTTACATGAAGAATTGTCTCTCATCAGTTTAATTAGTAGGCAATGCTTTTGCTTTGCTTTCTTTGCTGCCCATCGACTGCCACCTCATGTCGAAAAAAGAAAAGTACTGGCTCTAACAAAAATATTAATTGTTGTACATTTTATTCTCCCAACAATAGTGTGCTTTAAACTACATGACATATGCCTGTTCCAATAGAAAAGATAAAAGTTAACATAAGAATAGATCACTATACAATACTTTTTCTACTAGCATCTTTATAAAAATAAATAATTGGTTAGTCAGTTATGATAAATATAAGCTGCCTATTTTATTGGAAACCTCTTACATTTTTTATTTTAATGGTGATTTTTATCGACGCACATTTGTATCGCCATTATTGAAATCCATTACATTTCTAACGCTGTGTTTGGGCTCCACTTATTTCTCGTTCATTCTATATTTTAGTCTATTGATTCTGGCATTTGTTCTATTTGTTCAAGTGAATGCAAACGTTGGCTGGAAAAACAATTCTGACTATAGGTTTTTTTGGTATGATATTGAGATACATACAAATTTAAAAAACAGACAACACATCTGACAAAATGGAAACAGCAAAAATGTGTATTTAACGGCTTGAAATTTCTAGCTTTAGGCCAATCCAAAAATTGGCTTTTATTTGATTTAACTACCTCGTTGGAAAACCATGGCATCATCGAAGGAATTCTGGATATGAGTCCTTTTTCCTCCGCACCTCTAGTGCACATCCAGCATCACCATCGGTGGACTTCAGATTTATCGCTTTTATGCGCTGGAAATCACATTAGCGGAGCGTAAAACCAAAGAAACGCATAAAAATCGTTTGGCAACTGAGAAAGAAAATGCAGCCTGCATAGCTGGAACTCGAGCCGAACAGGCCCCAATACAAGTTGGCTCAATAAAGTTTCCCCAAACATAAAGGGTGTTTTTTCTAGTCCTTAAATGATAATTGAAATATTTATAACCTTTTTTCGAAATACAAACTAGATATGGGTATTTCTGATCCAAGCTCAGCATTCACAAAGAATTCTTAGTTCATCTTAGTTTAAATAGTTTACAGAGAGGTTTGTTAAAAATGATGCAGTGGTTCCAAGTTAAAGAGAAATGGCTGAACAGCAAATAAAAAAAAAATTATCGTAGTCTAGGGATAAAATAAAAGGTGTCTGGAATTATAGTGTTCTGGCAGCTTACCCTGTCTTATTTTTTCCCAATCCTACTCAACTCTATCCTCTTTCCAAAACCCACTGAGAAAGTGCGGACCTTTGTTGACTAAGTGGGTGAAATGGGTGGTTAGTTGGCTGGTTGCACATGAAATATGAGTTAAGAAAATTGATGACAAACATTTCAACGTTTATTGCATAAAATTACCATAAAATATTGCATGCCAGTAGCTCTTAGTCGCTTTTGTTTTATGTTCAGAGCTCGTTATAAAAATTTTCCCTGTGATTTCCCTGAAAGTAAAGGCAAGCATAATTGCCAAGCAAGACTCTTAAACTTTAACTGCCAGGACAAAAGCTTAAATTAAAATCCTTACAAATAGCTAAGCACTTTATAGGTGCTTTTACAAATAGAAAGTGATCCGAAGGAGCTTAACTTACATTGAAAATACGTGAAATTATTGAACAACTAAATTTTTAAACGGCAGTTAAACTATTTACTTGAACCTTTACTCTTCTCCTTATCAGTAGCATAATTACAAAAAAAACAGTGGATGTTAAATAGGAGGTGGAGGAAATTCAGCTCCAACAATTGCATTCTTTGCTGCTGCCTTTCGGGGATGGAAGTTGGCTATGTCATATTTATCACTGTACTTCCTTTAGTGGCCACTATAAATTGTTGCCTTTTGCCGGTGAAGATGCTGGCTTTGGCATCCTTTTGCCACCCCCTTAGAATGCCAGTCCTCGTCCTTCGGGTCCCGGACACAGCCGCAGGCAACATTATTTGACGTAACCAAAGTAATTTTAATTTTCACTGCAGCACTGGCAAAACATCAGTGTCGGGCCCCGCCACTAGGCAAAGGGAACAGGATCCCACCAAGAGGCACTACAATGTAGCCAAAGGAGGCGATGGGTCCTGGACTGTCAGCGGCGTAAAAAGGAAGGAGAGGAGGTCCTCTTGCTTAAGCATATTGTAAATAGACTGAATAATGAGCTACATTTTGCTTTTCAAGATACTCAGGTGGAAATTGAGTGAACGACAGGCAAAGGGAGAAAAGCTGAAAGCACTTCGATCTTAAATATGGCTCAGACTCCAGTAATTTATGATGAAGTTGATAAAGCCAAGACTACAAGTTAACTTTTATTATCTGCCTATACAAGGCTTTTAAAATATTTCATATAAAAGAGTACAAATACTCCATGCTTAGTCTCAATGGGTTTGTTAAATAGAAAAGCCCTGATTGTTTGCCAATCTGCGTTGGAAAAATATTTATAGTAAACTATCAAGAGCAGCTCCTGAAAATAATACCCAATGCTCTAGGAGTGATTTCTAACATCAAATGAAAATTTACTTGACTGAAAATTTGCATAAATTTAAAATGTATTCTGTGTTCAGTAATGCCATAATTTAATTTAGTACCGCAATCAAGTGGTTCGAGCTGAAAACGTTTATTTTTTGCTCGAAATGTTTGAAAATTTGAATTGACAAGAGTCGGGAGCAACAAACACACACACACATCATAGAATATATTCCCTTCCGTTCGGACGGACTGCAGGCAGGCGAGTGGGAGCTATGTAGTCCTTCAATTTGGGTGATCTGCTCGTAAATTGGTAGCCAAGGCAAACTCTTTCCCTGTAGTCAGTCGTAAAGCCAACGTATGCAAATTTCGTATTCACTTTGTCACACATGCACACAAATAGACAAACATACGCACACCCAACCACACATGGATTGAGAGATGTCCCTTTTATTCGCCCACACACACACCCACACCCAAACACACACACACACCAGTGCATTCATCATCAGCCACATCATCATTTATACATTGTATTTGTCTGGCGTTGCCTTTGTTGTTGTTGCTCCTGTTGACGGTCTGCAGTACATAAAACTGCTGACATTTGTTGTTTCCAATTTAGGACACTGCCGGCCCTCTCCGCCGATATCCGAAGCCCCTGCCCTGCTTTGAAAAAAAGTTTAAATTTTCGGTTAGAGCTTAACGTTAATTGATTTAGAACTTGTGGATTTAGAATTAGGTTGCGTTGACAGTTTATGGACCAAAATCGGTGTAGATGCGGCCTGACGAATATGTTTTGATGGCACAAAGAAAACCCACAAAAATCAAAAGCAATTAAAATATTAGAAGCTTTTAATGCTAATAATTTAGATTTAATAAATGAATCCTAAAAGCTAAGAAAGGATCGATTATTGCACTTTCAGTGTCTTGTAAAGTTCCTGAATAAATTAGCATGCAGCTGGACCGCATTCACTCTATTCCTGTTTCAAAATACCACAAACTGTGCTAATTAGCACAGACAAAAGGCTCGAAAAACTGAAGTAAACTCTTCTGGGCAAAAAAAAAAAAATGCTTTAGCGGCAAAGAAGCAGCCAGACATGAATATGTATGTGCGGCGGAACGATAAGGGCGTGTTGGCAATAATTACAACCGTTGGCACACAAAAGACCTCAACACAAATACACGGCCAGGCAGGCAGGCATATGTACGGACAAAAATGTGGAAAAATTACGCATACGCCCTGGTGCACGGCTGAGCCTTTCGCTTTTGCTACCAATGCGGCGGCTGCCCATCTCCCGGCTGTGTTGTTTCTGTAACTCAAACAAAGACCGCAGCACACAAAGATAAAGAGAAAGGAGAATCCCTCCGACTTGGCGTGGACAATACGTCTGAAAGAAATGGAGAAAGCGAAATAGAGGGGAGCACAGAGATGCTGCTGCTCTGAACGGATAAAAGCTTATTTACAAAGATTGTGTTAATGCAGCTCGCGGCTATGCAGCACCAACTTTTGCGGCGCCATTTCGGGGACTCGTTGGTAATTTTTTTTTGTTTGCCCCAGACGTCGACTTAAATACAGTAAAAAATAATACGACAAAAAAAGAAAAAATAAAATTGGAAAAAAGCAAAGGTTTTAAATGTAATCTTTTTATTGGATCGCTGTTACTTTGGTGTTTAGAGTCATCCAATGAAATTACTTTGTTTTAAGTTGTTGACCTTCTAGTAGCTAGTTGTGGTTTTTAAATGAACAGGTTTTACATAAATTACAACTGAGTAATGTAATGGAAGTATTTTTTTTGGTAATATATTTTGAAAATTAAATATCAAGAATAATATTTTTTTTTTTTATTTTAAAAATTAGTTACTAATTGAATTTTGTTGCCACTTTGTATACAACTACCGCCACCAACAGATGGAGTATCTGTATTACATCCTCCATTACACCATTTCTATTTCTGTTGCAATCCCTCGGCAACTGTTGGATGCTTGCATTGTGCGTATAAATTATGCACGAGAGCCATAGAATCCATAGACGAAATCAGATTTTCTTGAAATTTGCATTTGCACCTCGGCAAAATGCGAAATGCGAAATGCGGAACCAAACCAAACGAAACCAAGCCCAACCAAACCAAAGTCGGAGAACGTCAACGAATCACGTTCCAACAGAGGCGGCGGCAGGATGATATAGCGGCGCCAGGACGAGACTGAGGAGTGAAGCGCGTCCTTTCTGCCCGAAGAGATGCCTAAGCTTAAGTGCCATTAGGCACTGCCACCGAGGCTTTCGTCCATGTCCCTGCACCACGACTCTCTCCTCCCGCAGCTGGAAACTCTGCCTCGGGGCGTGCTACAAATGTACATAATGCATATTTAAAGAGTTGGCTGGCAAGTGCCAGAAATCGAATATTTTAACCGGGGAGCTATGTTGGGCTCTCAGTAGGCAGCTGAAATTGCTGGCAGCAGGGGAATCTCCCATTGGGATGCGAAAGCTTGGCACTTACGGGCAAATGACGACGTTTCTTACTCTTTCGCCCTTTCAACGTTCTGATTTTTTTTTCTCGAAATACTTGTTTGCAGCTGAAAAAACTCTAAAAGATTTAAGAGTAAGGATTTGCAAGTAGATCGGTACCTTGATCATAACTATCTATCTATAAAAGGTTTAAGTCAAAAATAGCCAAAAGAACAGCCAACAGTGCGTATGAGTAATTTTAAATGACAGATATATGGTATAGGTAGACTTTATTTTACTATTTAATTTTTCGAATTTTTGTCTTATTGTTTAAATGACATAATGTAATTGTTAAGTATGATTTATTGGCCCTTAACGAGTCAAGACATAAAGAATCAGAGAAAAGAGATAATCGCAAGAATAATATTCCATTGCTCCTTCAGATTCCTTTTCTGCTGCCAATGTCCGTGCTCGTGTCGAACATGAATGCAACAAGGAAAAAAATTGTATCCACAGGCCATAAGTTAACCATAAATTCGCACACATCCATGCACGTAGTCCGATGCCAGTGCTAACTTCCTTCATTTTTTTCCTTTCTGCCTGCCACTTGAGTAATTAAATTCAGCATTGCCGGGCAAGCCGAACAAAGGCGGTGCCGCGCAATGGGCGTGGCATTAACTCTTTGTGGTTTAACATTTTTGCGGTTAAATGAATTTAAAACGTGCAGTGCAGAGCAGTACAGAACTTCGCACAGGTGCCAAATGACAACAACAAATTGCCCGATTGCCTTCGCTCCCGGGCCGGAGTGTTGTCCTTGCCGATGCTGTCGATGACGATGTCGACATATGGAAATGCTGATGGATGCGATGGGCGTCAGTTGGGCGCGGTCAGGAATTCGAGAGGAATCCGCTGCCCATTGATATGCAAATTGAAAAGACAACTGAAACAACATAACGGCCAGAGGCACATGCCACTGGAAATGAGTCTGAGGGTTGCACTGGTCTCTCAAAATACAATTCTTTCCCAGGAAAAAATAATTTTGTGATTCAAGTTATTTTTATCCATTACAATTATTCTATTTTTATAAGATAGACCCCTTGTCAAGTCCTTAAATTTGTTCCTTTTTTTTTAATTTTTTAAGAAGTTTGCATATAATTTACCAGCATTTTGGTATTGAAAATATTTTTGGTTCGGAACGCCCCTGTTCGGATTTGTCCGATGAACTTAAACTGACACGGCTGGCATTTAATTTTCCCTGGCAACAGGGCCGCACACGTTTCCCTGCCTATTTTAATGTAATTTATTTGCAGATGTAATTGTTGTCCTGAAAAAAGTTAAAATGGAAATAAAAATCGAATGCAAATTGTTTCTTTAATTGAATCATTTAAGGCCAGCGACAGTTCGAAACGACAACATTTTACATTTAACATTTATTTTCAATAATTTGCGCTTATCACAGGACCATTATAATTAAAATAGGGCCACGAAAAACAATAATAATACAAACAAGTTGCGTAAATATATAAATTATTTGATGCAAGATATAAAGCAGAGGTAAGAACTCTAAAAAAAAATGGTAGTTTAAAGTCAGAATCAGTATCCGCTTGTAGATAAATGGTCAGCAACAAAGCTTCTTTCTTTTACTTGGTTATAGCTTAAGCCTTTGCTCTTAGCCTTCTTAATTTCCTGGAAGTAAAAAATACTAAAACAAAAAGCACATCATTTTTAAAATCCCCACCTGTTAAAAATATAGCCAGAGAGAACTAAAAAGCTTTTCGTAGTCAACTTCCTAACATAGTGGCTGCTCTGCATGATAAATACGGCTTTTGATGTGTCCATGTAAGAAATAAAGCATTTGCTGTCCGTGTGGGGTCCTGTCTGACGTTCTGTATATGTTAAAATTGTGTGGTGCTTTTAAGGACTGACAAAACAAAACGCGACATGCTTCATTTGCTAAAAAAAAGAGGAATGAGAGTTCCTTTGACTTTAGAGCCATCAACCTAGATATGGAGTTTGTTCAACTCTGGGCAGTAGTCAAGTTTACACTTCGTCCAGAAGGAATAACACATGGCCTTAACGGCTTAAATAAATTATTTTTGGACGGGAAAATTCAATTTAAAAATACTTAATGATGAGGCAAACCATTCTTTTAAGCTCTTGGCAAACATCAGCCAAAACTTTGTTCCTGGCAGTTGGCCCAGATTTGTTAACAGCAAATTAACACTCGCTGGCTGGCCGATTAGACGCAAACTGGGTTGGCTGCCAATTGTGTTGCCAAGTGTGTGAACACGATTGAGTTTAAAATTATTTGTTTTTAATATCAACTCGATAGGAATCCTTAATTACCGGAAAACAAAATACGATTAAAGCTTACTCTTTCAGGTTATAGAAATTATTATTTCATCTTTTGTGGGTGGTCCAGTTCATCTCTAATGTCAGAATGAAATCTTGATGCTTTTTTTCGCCGGGCTGGTCTCTCCCATATTGCCCCGTGGAGGAAGTGAGCAGAAACTCATTCGCGTAGTATCAATTATCGGGATTCTAGGGCAATTTCTGCACTGTTGCTACGCTCACGGATTCGTTTCACTCCCTTTGTTGCCAGCGGCACTGGGGGTCCTTGTTCTTGTTCTGATTGGGATTGTCACGGCAACAGAAATGGACGCACATACGCCCCAAACATTCGCACACACTGCCACCAACTCCCAGATACTCTCGCAGTTACAGATCCGGATATAGATACAGAGATGCAGTTCCTTGGCGGAATCAGACGCCCGACCGACCACCAAGCGTTCGCATTTGGCCTTTTTTCGTTGTTGCCGCTGCCCCTTTTTTTTGTCATTGTTTTCGCCGCTTGTACATCGTACGTGATGTTAAAATTTTTCACTTTTGTTACATCTCGCTGCCAGACAATTGCAACATATTGCAGCGCTTTCTTTTCTCTTTTCCCCTTCATTTATGAAAGTGTTTTCCACGTTGTTTTTCACTTTGCCAACGGTGTTCCGGTTTTGTATCGATATATCTTTTTATGTTATTGTTGACAGTGGTCAAATAGAATTCAGTTCTCTAGAAAAGAGGAACTAGATGAAAGTTTGGGAATAGAATAATCTGTTTTTGTCCTAATTGGAAACTTAATACTATCATTGGTTCGAGATAACCTAGTCGTACACGTTTTTTTTGGTCTCTGCGCGAAAAATGAGAACGTTTGGCTTATCCAATTTTTGATAGGATTTTAGTTTCATAATTTCACCATCTCTGGTTGAGTTTAAATCCTTGTTCCTGATGCCCATTCCTTTAACCATTCGTACTAAGCAACAGGACTGGAAACTCCCCTCGCATGGCTTTGAAAATTCATTTGAAATTTATTAAAAAAAACAAAGATCCTCTGCGTTTTCCTGCTCTTGGGTTTCCTATCTATCACTCACTAATCTGTCACGTAAATTTGTAACGTTTTCTTGATGAAAATGAGAATGATGAAGCAGCATTTATATTTATTTATTCTGAACGCAATATACACGGATATATATATTGTGGTTTTCCATTATGTGATGTAAAGCAAAAAACCGAAAAATAAATCTACAACAGACAAAGGAAAAGAGGATGAGGCCGACTTATGGGAGGCAGGCAAAAGAGAATCAATTTAATTTTACAATATCCGCTTTATACCTGAGATGGGCGACGTGACCAATTTACCCAAGCAACAAATATATTTTTTATTTATACTACAGACAAGCAGACATATTTTCGTAGGTTGGATAAAAAGAGACAATAATAAAGCCGAGCAGCCCAAAACGGGAGCAGCTGCGCCCTTGCGGTGATAGGCGTTTAATAATAATTAAGTAATAATTTGATTTCGATTTTTATGTTTCTTCGAGGGCGTTTTTTTTTTGTTGGTCCTTAACGTAATGGTCTCCTCTTACAAAAGTTGTTTGCAGACATAAATGTTCTTGACCTTGTTTTTTCGGGTGACTGTCTGGGGAGTGAAAAAAGAACAACTGAAAGTTTCAAACATTTCCATAAAAGACCTTTGACATTTGAGCCCAATCCACAAAAAAAATAATTGATTTGAAACCCAACAATTGAATTGAAATAATTTTGGTTGTTAGGTTCATATGGTGCAGGCTTCCTGAACATTATGAATGACCTTTTTTTTTAAGAAAAATCAATCATTCTGCCATTTGATTGTTTATTTTACAGATACGTGGGCAAAGAGCTTGTCTAGACAGTCGCTCTTTTTTGTTAATACCATGAAGGGAAAAAAACAGGTCTGGAGTCTCGTTTTGTAATACACAAATTTAATGAGAAATGTACCTTCCCCCGTTCGCTAAAAATCGCCTTTGGATTACTCCTTGCATCTGTCTTAATTAGCGTGCATCCAGTATAAAGCTTTGTTTCTTTTGTATCCTTCAACGTCTAATCAGCACTTTTGTTGGCACTTTCGCCTGCATTGTCCTCCTTTTCCATCTCTGGGACCAGACGGATGCACTTTGCCAAAAGACCTTTCAATGGCTTTTGTACACACTCGCCCGATTAAAGGTGATTGAAGTGACGGAAGAATTCTAGTCCATTTTGGGGGTTGTTAGCCTCCTTCCACTCTTTCTTTCAGTTTTTTGCCTATTTTGCACCTTTTGCCAGTGCTGGCTCCAAATCGCTGCTGGCAGGGAGACATTGTCAAAAATTCATAATTGAACAGTTTCCAGCCATCGAAAGAGCTGAGATAGAAGGAATATGCATGAGTTTAGGTAGATATGTGTGTGCCATCCAAGTGCCTTCCGAAGAGCATTTGCCCAACTGAAAATCTTGGTCGTTAATAATTCAAGAGCTTTTAATGCCATGAATATTCATCAAATTTCGAGCATGATTTGATTTTATTGCGTATTTTCTATGACGTGGCAAAACGCAGCATCGGTGGTTGGTATGGGGTTAACCAGAGTGCCCGAGGGACGAAATAGATTCAATATTTAGCTGTGTATGTGCTGAAAGCTTAAATTATTAAAAGGGAGCTTCTTAATTAAAATAGCGTGCATTTTATTAAAAGCTTATGTTTAAATATCTAATGCCTGTTCAAATTAGACGGTATAAGTTCTAGTTTAATTTAACAGTTTAATGAATACTAAATAAAAGGTTCATATATTTCCATTTATTAGCTACTAAAAAGAGTTCTTGCTCCGTATGAAATTGTGTTTCCAAGCTTTCCGATTTATACCTAAACACTAAACGAAATCATTCGGCCAAAACTTACGATAGATTTTATATAAAAATATGTTCCCCAAGCCAGAGCACTTGAAATCGTGTATCCCCACACTCTGATTCTCGAGGAGACCAACCTTTTACCTTATTTTATTGCCACACGTGTGTGGCTGCTGTTTTGTCGTGAAAATGGTCAACAATGTAAGCTCTCGATCGAACTAAAATGTCCTCCTGCCCAGACCCACCCAGGACACCTTTATTTTAAAAGTTTCCATTTTGGCGTGTCGTAAATTTGGCCGAAAATGCACCATAAAATATCCGGTTAGATGTATGTATTTATTTAGTAAAGGAGTGCGTGGGTCTCTGCGTCCCCCCGAATCGATTTTCTAAATATTCGAATCATGATAACTGCAACAAAAAATATCTCCCCTAGCCTCATTCGCGGCTAATCACTCTGATTACTTTGAATATTCAGTTCAGGCCCATTAAATGGCTATTTGCTTATCAATTTCGTGTCAACCTATTGCCGTGCTCGCCAGCCATCCCCCACTAATTCCCTGTGACCCTTGACACTCACTCATCAATTGGTGCCTGTTGTTTGACAAACTCAAATCATTTCCAGCGGGCCTTAAAGCCCATCCAGGCATGGACTACGTGAGCCTGGTCGGAACGTCAGCAGCTCAAATGCAAAACAGGGAGGTTCGTCAAATGAAATCAAATGGTTTGCCGTGCAGCTGATTTATGTTTAATTTATAGAGCATACTCCAAGGGGCAAGGCCTGACCGGCATGCAAATAAATTGCCAGCAGACCCAATCCGATGAAGACATAAACTCAAACTGACACAGTCCGGTTCCCGAGTCCTCAACTCCAGTGGAGAAATTCGCAGGCTCTCTCCGTGTGAGTGGGAGAAAGTCAGAGAAATGAGCGGCTATTCAGCAGCCAGAGAGTTGGCTGAATGTGTGGAGAGTCGGAACATTTGACCAAGTTTTTGGTTGCGGTAGGCCCGGAAACTCGGGCCAAAAACTAGAGCAACAGACTGGCAAGCCGAACCGAAAAGCCGGCTAAGGGACATTTCGTATAAGAGTCTCGCAGGACTTTTGGTATAAAAGTCGGTATAAACTGGTGAAGGATATGACTCTCTTTTGAGAAGAGAGCGTATATATTAACAAGTACTTTTATAAGTTATTGTTTGATTTATATTTAGGTTAATTCAACCTTTCGCAAGCAAATAAAAAAATGTATGCCAGAATTTTAAAGAAATTCATATTTAAATCACAACGTACTATACCCACTAGAATATTTTACAAACACTACATGTCTTGATAACCAAATAAATGTGTGTATGTGTATATTTTCAATAAAAATTAAGCTTCAATGTGTCTAGTTTGATTTTCAATCGCTACCACGCAATACCCTCCCAAAACTGTGAGCATCCATTTCAAATAAAATACAAGGGACGCTGGGATGGCTCCGATGATTGGAGGGGGACTGGGCTGGGGAGATGCAGCAAATCAACAGTACCAAATTCAATTGCAAATAGTGAAACACATTGTTCTCGTGCCGCGCTGTTTCGTTGACAATTTTTTAGTTTTTATTATTTTTCGCTACGATTCCATGGCAGATAGAAAGGAAGAGTGGCGCTGTGGGGGTGGGCCCGAGGTGGCGGTGGTGCCAGAGTCGGAGGAGACTTCGCCGACACTATGGGAATTTATTGAAAATGCTTCGATTTATGTTTAGTGCGATATTTGCATTTTGGCTGACGAACGAAACGACGACAAATGCACCAGAAATATGTTTTCAGCTAGATGGCTGGGAAAGTGAAGGCATGGATGGCTGCGATTCGAGGGGATGCGACAATTGGTGGGTGGCTGAAAATAGAAAGAGGGTTGCCAAGGATGTCACTGGGGGAATACTTTTGTTCGAGATGCTAGAAATGATAAAACCTTGAGCTTTCTATTTCGGAAATAAAATTCCAGTTATCGGATTTTTTGTTGTGTTTTGAAATGGTTTGGGAAAAGGGCTTCGTACAATAAAACAGCAATTTAAGGAAACAACAGGAGTGATGAAATATTTTTAGGTTTAGGAATAATATAACAGGATACCATAAAAGCACTTCATACCATAATTCTTGAAAAAACTTACTAAAGACTGTAATCTCTAAAAATAGTCCCGGTTAAAAGATAAAAAAAGGACTACCAAAATGCAATTTGGGTTTGAAAAGTGATTGAAAAAAAGGCCGCAAACAAATGAAGTTGTCACCAGAGGCATCATACTCCTACATACATACCTACGTATGTACATCCATATTGGCAAGCCGCGAAAGTCGTAAATGGAAAGCCATACTGGTGTAAAGAAGGCATGGGAAAGTGGGCGGAGCAGAGAGAAAGCGGAGGTCCTGCAGCCACAGTCCAACTAACGAATAGTCTTTAATCTTCTTAAGTGCGACTGTCCTTGCATCGAGGCCAGCTGCTGTGGCAGTGGACGATTGTCATCAGGGCCGAATGTGAGTTGGTAATAAACCAGGCCAAGGAGCCAACAATTCAGCGCACTTTCAAACGCTCCTCCGCTGGAAATTTTATTTTCCCAATTTCCTACGCTCGGCAGTGGTCTGCTTCTGTCCTCGCCATATTTCTTGCCTTTCCGTATGGCGAATTAAAGGTATTTGATTGATTACCATGAATTTGACCAACTTTTCTCCAATTTCAGATAATACACTTGATTTTCCCAAGGTAATCATTCTTCCCTTCCGCCTTTGGCAAGCTGAATGCGCTTTGGTTTCTAGTGGCTCATTAATGAGGGATTAAAGAATCTAAACGAAAGATTACCCTGTCTGTGGATAAGAATAAAATTAAATCCTATAGAGTATATTTTATGCAATGTAATCTTAAAAAACCAAAAAGGAAAAGAAAACTTTTTAAGAGTCAATCAAATCTTTAGCCATGTACAGGGAAGAAATATTTCGATTCCTCACCTTTACAGCTCTGCTCCGGCTTTTGATTTCATCTCAAATAGCAGCAGCTTTGCATGAGAAAATAGCAGCGAGTGTAATTACTTTAATGCGACCATTTGCCGCTTTAGTTGCTGATGTAGCTGCTGCTGTTGCTCTCGCTTTTGCTTCTGCTTTAGCTACTGCCGTTGCTGCTGTGGCCAAGATAAAGATAAACTTTTGCAATTACACACCGAGGCGAGAGTGAACGAAGCAGAAACAAGCAATTGGCGGGGGACGAGCAGGCGCAACCCGATAGCATCGAATCGAGTTTACTTTTAGTGTGTTTCCCATTGGCATTGGCTAATTAGCTCGACGCCACCTCACCTCTGCCTTAACTTGGCCCAACCCCTGCACCGGCCAGCCCGTACATTTAAAGACCAAACGAGCCACACTGAAATTATGCTCACTTAAATGGACTCTAAAGTGAGAGGACTTTAAAACTTTTCCACAACTTGCGAGCGTTGAAAATATTCCTGTTAACATATGCAAAGCAAAAAAAGGAACAACAACCGGAGAACTGAGAACTGTGCTCTGGCTTAGGCAGCCCCGTCTAAATAAACTTTTGATGACTTTTTGAAAGTTTTACATTCCGCCAGAAGTAGAACGCAAATTACATGGGCCAGTCTTACTTACGACCAACAATAACACCGACATCCGTAAGGAGCTACGCCAAAAGATATAAAGTTACGACTCGCATTATAACATGATGGTCGAGACTTGGGGACCCCTCACTAAGTGGGTGCAACAAATGAGTCGAAATTGTGACTAATTGGGCCACAATTTGAGGAGAGTGCAAGTAATGGGTCAAGAAGAGAAGTGGTTGCCGAAAAAGTTGGCAAATAAACTTATGTAAGTGGCTCTAGAAGAGCCCAACAATTGGAAGTTTAAAATTAACAAGATCATGTAACAAATCTATCAATAAGCTATACTTTTTCAACACTGTAGAGGCCTATTAAAAATCCACAATTCCCGCCACAGGCGACTACTGAGCTGGACTGTGCCATCCAAAAGATAAGCCCTCACCACACGGTCACATGCAAAAATTCGTGGGCATTCCTATGTTTTTCCTGCCACTACCACTGGCCGCCGGACCCACCAAACATTTTGTTTGGACAAAAATTTTGTGTGATTTCCCCACGGAAATTGATGATGGTGTTTGCTGAGTCGCAAACGTGTTGGCGGAGTTAAGCGGAGTGCAGGTTGTGGGCCGGAGCGCCGACTGTGCCGGGCCCACCTACAGTGAATTTGTCATTTCCAGTTCTAAACGTGCGGACAAATACTGAATCAGTTGTGCTTTCAATGCTGGGGCTGCGAGGGAGGCCCAAGGAGAGATTCACGGAAGCCCGGCCATTCCAGCTAGTGGATGGAGCCCGAAAACCCGAACCTAGCCCAGCCAGCTCGATGACAATTCAGTGTGCGTTGATTTTGGAGATGATTCCGTGATTGGTGGCACGAGAGGTACATTGAAAACAAGGATTCGTTTTAGTTAAATATTCTTAATAGAGTGTAAAATAAATGGTTTTTCCAATTTCTAAACTAACTAGATAAATGATATAAATCAGTTAACAGTTCCATGTAACTTATAAATTTTTTATAGAAAAATCACCCACTCACGAGAGACTCACGCTGTCTCTGGTCCTCCTTGTTGGCCTGGCTGTCAGCAGCCATGGCAACGGACCTGAGCCTGGACCCGGCCAGACTCGACTCGAGGACAAGAGCACAGTGCGTGTCGCTTTAACAAACCGGAAGTTACATGCGATGTAATGAAAAACGACAGGGCGGAAGTCGCTGTGGGTGTCCCAGCTCACATGACCAGCCCGGGTCGGCCAGGCCTTCCCGGTCCGGAGTCAGTCGGAATCTGGCCCGGGCTCTATCCGAATGAGTTTGCTTTAACGCTGCTGGTATTTATAGACAATTGGTTCGTGATTGTTGACAGGGCCCAGAATTGCGCTGAACTCTCCGCGGACCATCCACTCGAATCGAATTGACTTCACTCCGGTTCTGGTTCTGCTCTGCAATGGCAATTTTTTGCATGCCTCATAAAAACGGTACGAAATATGGTTAGTCGGCAGTACAGAACTGAATTGGGTGGATGGGAGTATGAGTTGGGTGAACTGCATGCAGGAAGTAGCGACTATTTTCCCATTTAGGGAATAGGGTTAGGCGGCCTACCAGCCATGGTTGATACTTAGTGACCTAATCCGGAGTTCAGTAAATTAAAGTTCTACAAATCCTCTGCTCACCTCAATATCCGCTAAAATAAAACATTTAACCTAAAACTTTTAACAAGATTGCCATGAAAAAAATATATTGATTGGAAATTTGAAACAAAAATAAGAATCTTTCTCAAAATTTGTGAGCTCTATTTTTGGTGTATTAATTTTATTTGCTCAAAAAATGTCACGCCACTCGTCTCCACAAAGGCTAGAATCGATGGACAAAATCAGTAGTAGCAGTTCAAACACTTCAGTATATAATAAGCTGTCAACCACGTTGGAAATCGAGCAGATTGTGAAGAAAACTTTGGAGAAGATCCAGTCGATTTCAAAATATGGTTGCGCAAACGTGGATACTCTTATGGATCTAATAATGCCAGCTGTCGGACATAAATTGATGTCATTTGAGAGGCTTCAGCAAGATATTACCAGTATCAGAAGCAATCTTGAGTCTTATATGAAGCACATCGATACTGTGGATAAAGATATAGCTGACATTTATTTGGACTTGCACACTATCTACAGAAAGATTGAGCGTATTGATGACTCCACTAAGCTGTGTCCTGCCAAAAGGGAGGTATTGAATAAACGGGTGAAAGAATCTGAGGACCTGCTCAGGCGTTCGCGGCACTATCTGTCCAACGATCCTAAACAGCTGAGTTCCGAGCTCAATGAGCCTCCAATGGAGCCCCCTACTGATCCAAAGGTAGGTGACCTTTGAGGTTTAAAGGCGAAGTGACTTCTAAGGAGGACTGTTGCAGTAGACATTATAAGAACATAGTCACGGATCGGGACAAGAGACTTACTCCAACCCAAGCTAAAACTAAAAGGTTTAAGGACAAAGTGACTTCAAAAGAGGCCTCCGACAGTAGCCATCATTAGCCACGCATTTCTGCCCAATATGATGCTGTCCCAGCAGTCTGAGTATTCAGACTAGGATGTCATCCGATAAATAATAGAAACAAAAAACCTATAGATATGATGGATTTTTTTTTCTTTAGTTCCAGTAAAAATTATATTGTGAAATAGTCAAAGAGATAATTTAAGTAAATCATAAACTCCAGATCCATAATGTCTTTTTCTTAAACAGGAGTTTGGCCTTGAAGCCAGCCAAACACAAATACCCAAATCATCCTTATTACCTCATTTAACCCCTGGATAACCCAAGAACCACCTTTTTTCAATTGCTGATTTCACTTACTCCTCGATTGTGTTTTTCTTATTCATCTGTTTGTGCGTTCGATTGCTTTGTAAACAAAGCAAAGTGCAAATTTATGTGGTAAACCTCTTGAAATGGTACATCCAGCCATCAGAGGAGGTGCCCTGAATGCAAAGCTTTGATTGTTACTTAAAATGTATCTTGAACTGTACCTTATCTCGCTCTGTCTGCCCCGAATCTGAATCCGAGTCCGCAACTGTTGTGCGAATGTAAATGTTGGCAAAGTGGCAAGTCAGGTGGTTTCGGTGTTACACTCTTCCATTCCATTAGCCGCAAGTTAAAGCTTTGTCGGGTCTGATGATTGTTAAAGTCGAATTTTGCATTGGCAGTCGGTCGGAGGAGATACCCGGAGGCGGTAGAATATTTTCCATTTGGCTTGATTTGAAAGCGAGCCACAACTGAGCGGATTTCGTAGTTGGAATAAATTTTTCATTCTGATCACGATTTGATATATGAAACCATAGATGTCCCCATAGATGGATGTCATTGTTTAGGTCGGATGCAGGTTAATTCGATTATCGTCAATCCGAGAGTGGTGGCTCTTAATTGATTTGAGCAAATTCAGTAAACGAGATTAATTGATGAGTGGAAAGCCAGTGCCCCAACCGATTACCTCACGTCACTGTCACTATCCCAACAATTCAAATTGTGTCTATGGCCATTGTGCTCTCCGCCCTGAATTCCTGAATTGTGTTGTCTTTTTTACTGCTGCCAGTTGTGTGCACTCAAAATAATAGAGCCGAGCACAGCAGAACACAAATACTCGAACGACAGAGGACAAAACACTGAAAAACTGAACTGAGATCTTATAAGGACAAGAAGAGAAGGAGCAGAGTAGTAGCAGGAGTAGCAGGATCTGAGGTTGGAGGTCGGAGGACCTCTGACTGCTGGTGCAGCCTGTGTAATAGCAGCGTTTACTCAATTTTAGTACGTAGTAAACGTATTTCTTTTATGGCCCGTAGGTTATTTGTGCATCGCTCTGACTCGCTAGCACGGTCCACATTCCGGGATGCGAGCGCACTCAGACAAACAATTCAGAAAAAGATATATATCCCTGACACAATAAACGAAGTTCGTTTCCTGAGTGGCCATTTTACTGCGAGGCCTTTTCATTCGGAGTGCCCTCCACGGTCCTTCCCACTCAACCCCTATCTTGGGGCCAGAACTAAGCAAATATGCGCACACAAATATGATGAAGTATCGGGGGGACTGGGTCTGGGGTATGGGGTAAGAGACAGGGTATTTGTGCTCCTGCTTCTGGTTTGCTTTTAATTGCTTTCAAGTAAACAGAATGCCCCTTGGTAAATGGGAACATAAATATAATTGCCAGGTTGGCCAGCATTGCTTTAAAATTTTCCATCTCGAGGCCATATGTGCCAGAGTCAAACATTTGTTTGACTAGCTTCTGTCCCGCAAACACTTTACTCCGTGCCTCTTATTTTGTTTGGGAACGCCAAAGGTGGGATTTAATTTAATGCCATGATTTGGCAGATTACATATTTACGCCAGTGATTATTGAGGTCGAGATCAACTCATGCATTTAATTAGACGCTAAACTAGTCAACAAGCTTGTTTAACCAAAGCGTATCCTGATTCCTCCCACACATCATAATTGATAAAAAGTGTTGCAATCGTACCCGCATTATTAATGATTATTTAGACGAGTTTTTTAATAGCTGCTTGAAACGTAGAATGGGAAACGAAGTGCCAGCTGCATTAGGCCATAAATTTACCAAAAAGTAAACAGTAAACATTTTATTGTCGCTTTCCAATGTCCCTCCATTCAACTGTTTTAAATAATTATTTTACATTTTGCATTGTTAAGCTCGCGTTTTCGTGTTACCATGCGGGTGGTTATGGAGGAGAGGGAGGCTTTTGTTTGTTGTAAAGATTTGCACGATTTGCATTTGTGCCAAAACGATTCATGAATGATTCATGTGCGCCAGACCAGAAGCAGATGTCGACAATACTCATCCCTCTTCGATTTATGCATCGGGAACGTGCCATGATGATGGCGGAGATTTAAAAGGATTTTCAATTTGTATGAAAATACATATATTAAAGGTGTTTTTTGTTTAATTTTTCGTGAATTTCGTTTAAGAAAAAGAGCATACATCTATCCTCGCAAAACCATTTTGGCATGGTCATGCCTAGCAAATGTTCTTAGAACGTTCTACTTAAATATTTAGTACCAAGTCGATTACCCCAGGACCGTTTCCCGCAAAACGCCGAATCGAGACGAAGATGGAGATGGAAGCCGGCTGCCTGACAGCCAATCGCACCAGTCAGCGTCAGCAAATGCAAATTTAATGGTCTATGAAAAAGGTAGCCGGGCCAATGCTTTTAACCACATCCGCTGCTATTAGCTCACTGCCGGAGCCATTGCCGTAGTATATCGGTGATGGTGGAGAACGGAGAAAGCTGAATAACAATGGAAAATGACGCCAGTGGAAATGCGAAAATCAATGCGCATTAGTGGATGGTGTTATTTTACGTTCTTACCGAGAACTGGCTGGCTGCAACCCATCACCTTCTTGGGTAACCTTTGTTCAATTATGAATTAGCCCATACCGAAGTAAAATCCAGCTCAAACGTTTCTAAGAATACAACTGTCCTAATTGTTCGTGCAATCAATAGTTTTAGCTCTTTGCAAAATAATCGCATCAGATTCATTTATTTTTAGCCGACTTTTACGTTAATTGTACTGACTGATTTTTGCCAAGAGAGGCTAAAATTACACCAACCAAAAAATATGAGCTATGAGCTGAAATGAAACTCACAAACAAATGCTGAGTGGACGGAAGAGAGACGAATTCTCTTTAGTTGCAAGCCACAGAGGGAATTTGTTTTTGCCGCTATGTCATGTGGCACTTCCTGCCGTGTCCTGGCATTCGTGCATGCAATCCAAAACCCTCATAGATACAACCATTCACCTCCGCAAACACACATACAAATATATACTAACAGAGACAGACAAACACCCATCGAGGGGCAGTGCATTGAAGCGCAAATTAAGCTTGACAAGCAAAAATTAAACTGTGTATCTGTATAGGTGGGAGTATCTTGCAGATACAGATAGTCGTGTATGTGTATGTGTATGACTACTCATGTATCGTTGTGTGCTTGCTTCTCCATGCTTGTTTGGCAAAATATAATTTCTTCATGTTCAGTTCATTAAACAGAGCAAACCAACTTGGAAAAGCACTTACCATGAATAGATTTTAAGGGGTTCGACTGAGATACTGCAGTTCTGCTGGAGAAGCCAGCGAGTGAAATCGGGGGACTTCAAATAAATATGCAAATTGCAATTGCGAGAAGGAAAAATGCAAGTGTATGTGAAATATCACTGCAGCTCTAATGAACTATTCGTGTCTCCCTGCTTTGATTTTATTTGTTTTATTTAAAGATAATAATACGCCTGCTGCACATTAGACAACGCTTTGAATAGGGAACTAACAAACGTGGTCAGCGTTCATTAATTTCATAGTTTTATGTGGTCAATTCTGGCAGGAAATTCTTGTTTTTCTGCTAATAAACTTTAATATCATTTATTTGAATCAAGTTTAAAGTGGTTGGCTATAGATAAATCAGATTTCTCGCTTCTGCCATTCAATAAATACTCGAATTGCTTTGAAAAACAATGAGTTATAGTTCCCCTGATTGCGCTCAGACTCATTGAATTAAAACACAGATAAAATATGAACTGGGGCCTAAAAAAGCCTTGTTTTCATCAAACCAAAGTAAAAGCCTTAGCGGGATAAGAGATATTATCGCTTATATTACACTTTGGGTATAGAAAGTGACAAGGCGAAATCCATTGTACCGATTTCGTGGCGTCAAATCACTTAAACGCAACCCAGACAAAACGAAAAGTCTGCAAAAAAATAACCTCAACCATGACCAAAAGCAATTCTCAACAATGACGGCCAAAAAATGATTAACTCTGTTGTTTCCACGCAGAATTAAGGAGTGCGTGTTTTGGTTTGGGCTTTCGGTGTTTTATACCGAGGGCATCAACTTTGACATTCCGTGATTATGAGTCTTGAGAGTTTCTTTGGCACTCTCTTTCAATGCTCATGACTTTTGCACTTTGACGAAGTTGATAAAACTAATATTAGGCGGTGCCGACAAACCAGAGTTCCTTTCATCCTAAACTGCAACCTCATTTCTGCCTTCTTATCAGTGCCGTGCTATTGATAGGCGAGTCTCAACGTTAAGTGCATGACACTCATCCTGTATAAATAGCAAAAGGTCATGGTTATTTATGGCCTTACTCTGCAAAGGCCAACTTTATTTGGATACTATCGATACAGCTAGAGCTTAGTTGGAATACAAAAATCATAGCATACATTTCTGGATATTTTTTACATACCATTCGCTTTCACCTCTGACGAAAACACTCAATACTCATCATAGCCAAATCGTTTTGGCCTGGTTATACAGAGCGCCACACAAAAAAATCTCATCTGGCTATATTCCTGGGTAAATACTCACTAGACAAATGCTATCTATATGCAATCAGCAAATATGTACTCAAAGGACCCAGGCCCAATCCTACTAGGAGTGTATGCCCCATCATCTTGTCAATGCATTATGCAGGCACTTTTCCAGGCAAGTGGAAATTATGTCAAAACAAAACGTGCAAGTCAAGTCACTCGTTAGTCTGAGAGGCATTTCAATTAAAGGCTCGTAATGTAGAGGCACAAGCCTCTGAAGAAAAAACACATCCAGAAAAATACACAGAAATGAGAATTGTGCGCACAAAAGTTCAACTGATATGATATGCAACCGAGAAGGGGTGAAATGTGCAGTCAGGCGAGTGAAAGGAGGGTATCTGCCTTGAAAACCTGGGCGGCCATTTATCAGGGCCAAGATTACATCAAGTTGAACGCATATTGATTACTCTATAATTATCTTAAAATATTGAAGAACCTCATAGCATATTAAAGATAATATTTTATGGTAATACTATATTATAAAAATATTATATTAAAAGTCTGTTTGTTGAAAGTGTATCTGTAGTCTTCTAAGATGAATTCACAACACTCCTCATTCAAATTTCTGTCTTTCATTTTTGCGCATATGTCTGGGCAGCATTTGTAAGGATTTTCCATGTCTCTGGCATCCTTTTTTCTCTCCCGCTGAGGTTGTGAGTGTGTGTGCTTTGCAAGTCGAGTCATTCATTCATTCAAAAAAAGTTAATTCATAAATCGCACAAAGCGCGCTGATACGAAAGACGTACACATGGAAACCCCACCCGAAACCCACTCCCTCTTATGCAAAAATGCATTTAGTCTGTAAGATAAAGAGTGCCTTCCAGCCAGCAAGGGAAGGTTGGATGCGGGATTTAGCTTCTGCCTCCACCTCGGTTCCTGTTCAAATAAAAGATTTCTATCAGGTGGCTCTTATGGCGCATCAAAGTACTTAAATTTGTTTGACTTTTGACTAGATCTGGGCGATTGCATCAAAAGGATGTGAGTGGAGCGTGGGCGTGGTCGGTCCGCTGATTTGCCTCGTTATGCGAAATTGCAAAACAACTGCGGTTGTTCGCAACTGGGTTGATATTTCACCCTTCGCTGAGCATGGCGACAACAGAAGCGTTTTGTTTGCTAATGCGCTCAGCGAGATTGCTAGAAAAGTATATTGGACACAGGGAAAAAAAGCTATAATGGAGCCACATATATATACGATGCAAGCTAACGGGTAGGGGTTGAAGTTTCCATTTAAAAAATAAACATCACATTTACTCCACTTTTTATTAAACATCCGCAAACTCTTATTTTATTTTAAATTTTAAAGTGCATCCTTGCTTCGATTAAGCTTCGTTGACCTGAGCTGGCGGCAGCCAGCCATGAAATTGAACGGTGTCCTGGAGGCTTTTTCAATAAGAGGGCGTGGCCCAAGTGCCGTGGCTAAACACCCGTAAAATGGGTGACAAAACCCGTATCAACTTCACCGAATGCACTCGGCGCACATGTGACTTTATCAAGTCCCGTAAACTGCTTATTTTTCACCACTTGAGAAGGAACTCGAGGACGATGCCGGAGGATTGATAGACGGAAATGGGGCCGGGGGAAAGTGACGCATCGACAAGAACAAGAACAACAAGCAACAACGATACTTGAGGCAGACAACAAAATGGCGCAAATGCCTCCCTTTGTTGGGCGCAAAACTTAAGGCTCAAGCCTTTCTGGAGAGCCACTGCCTGAGGAGGCTGTACGTGATTTTATCAAAGGGAAAGCCAAATGGAGATCCATGCCGCTCCCCATTGCCACTCGCCTCCATTCGACACCCTGGGGCTGCGTCAAAATATGCCGCAATCAGGCTGCAAAACATTTTCATTTATATTTAAATACAAAGCGACGAGGAGGAACCAGAAATGTTTGGAGATGTCTGAAGAAATCGGTGTGGTAGCGGAGGGATTTGCTAAGGGGCTGGAAAGGAAACGGAAACGCGTTTTCGATTATGTTTAGCCGCTTTTCGGGAAGCTTATCGACGCCCACGCATATGGGCCATCCCTACTGCATACCATATTTATTGCGGACCATGATTTATTATAATTTTATGCATGAATCTCTTTGCGAGTGGGTGTGTGTTGGGCTTAGACCCACTCCAGCAGGTGAAATAAGTCTGGACGATTACTTCTGCCAATGTCTATCAGTTGACCCCCTTTTTTTTTGGGTTTTCTTTTGGATGTTAAGACTCATTTGCACAACAAAAATTCAATCAACTTGAAATAACTTAGTTTTAAAAAGATTTCAGTTAAGATTAAAAATTTCTGATAATACTTATAAATGAGGAATGTCAAATAGACATCCAGGTGACACACATTCATTTAACATGCCCCCCATCGAAGTCGGAATTTCAGTCAAACCAGCTATGGAAATTAAACCGATTGTGAGGTTTCGGTCAAAGCCAGGAAATTGGTGCCTCATTTGCGGCCTATAAGGGGTGCATGAATATTTCACATATGGCCAGAGTGAAAGCAGAGAAAGCGAAAGCAAAAGGCCTGCGGATTATCACACTGAATACTCCATCAAGCAATGCTCGTGTCCCTCCTCTTTCTCTCTGATGGAGAGTCTGTCTCACTATAATGCTCTTATTGTTGTTGCCGAGGCCTCTGCTCATTAATTCATACAATGGCACTTTGCTTCATTGGCAATTCAATTGCAAACTCACAGGAGAGTCGAAGCAGGAGTAGTGGTGTGCCAACTAGGGGTGTGGAGTGGAGTGGAGAACAAGGAGTGGTCCAGGTTAAGTGCCAACTTGCTCACGTATTTCCCCAAGCCGCCCATTGACCACAATCGACCCCGCTTCACTCGCCAAATGACCAGTTTGTTTATGCATGCATAATTGCTTATATCTGGTGCCATAAATACACACACCGTACTGTACAGTGCACATATTTGTTTGCAGAATATTTGAAAAAGAAAGCAAGTGTGTTCTTCTACCAACATGAGAAAACAAACAAATGTATGTACAAATATAATTATAAATTATTAATCATGGAAAAGTTTGTTCTGACAATTGTTTAGATTTTTCAGAAAAATCTACTGTTGGTATATTAACTTTGACTTAAAAAACTTTAATTGAGTTTTGCATTGGGGACTTGGATTTAGAAAGGGACCCAAAGACAATTAGCAAAAAAAATATTTAGAGCATGCTTTTTGGCCAAAGCTCACTTCCAATTGGCATAACTTTGTTATTAGTTGGCCGATCAGCGAATGTTTTAGCTTCCCGATTTTATATCTTTTATCTGGCATACTAAAATCTGACCCGATTTTCGAAAATTTTTAAAGGTGTGACTTCATAATTTTAGACAAAAATGGACCAAAAATTTTATTTTTTTGTTTTAATGATATTTTAATGCAGATCGACGCTTACTGATTCTCTAACTCGTAGATGGTACTTTTTTCCGAAATACGATACGAAATGTCTTAAATATTGTCTAAAAAGCGTATGAAAAGTTTGATTTGAGCCATCCTATCTTAACTTGGCCAACAAGACTTTTTGGGTCGATTTTTTTCAGCAAAAATATCTATAACTCGGAAAATAATTATCCTATCGATGAATGTTATACCTTCCCGATCTTAGATATCCTAGCAGAATAATTCTGCATCAAAACCTGGCCAACTAAAATCTGACCCGATTTTTCCAAATTTTCATAGGGGTAACATCATGATTTTGGCCAAAAAACGACCCAAAATTGTATTTCTCGATTTTGGGCAAGTTTTGATGCTCATTGAAGGCAACAAGTTTCCTGATTACTGAATGGTAATCCTTTTCCAAATCCGATAAAAAATAACCAAAATATGTGCTAGAAAGTGTCTGAAAAGTAACCATTTTGGCCATCCTGTTCTTAGCTTGGTCAACAAGGTTTTCCAGCGGGATTTTTTTTCAGAAAAATATCCATAACTCGGAAAATAATAATCCTATCGATGAATGGTATACCTTCCCGATCTTAGATCTTCTAGTAGAATAATTCTGCATCAAAACCTGCCCAACTAAAATCTCACCCCATTTTCGCTATTTTTCATAGGGGTAACATCATGATTTTGGCCAAAAAACGACCAAAAATTGTATTTCTCGATTTTAAGGATATTTTAATGCAGATTGAAGGAAATGAATTTCCTGATTAGTAAATGGTAGTCTCTTTCCAAATCCGATAAAAAATGACTAAAATATGTGCTAGGAAGTGTCCCGAAACCATTTTGGACATCCTGTTCTTAGCTTGGTCAACAAGGTTTTCTGGCTGGATTTTTTTCAGGAAAATATCCATAACTCGGAAAATAATAATCCTATCGATGAATGGTATACCTTCCCGATCTTAGACGTTTCAGTAGATTAATTTTACATCAAAACCCGGATCATTTAAATTTGACCCATTTTTCTCAAATTTTCAAAGGGGAAACGTCAAAATTTTTTTACCAAAATAAACCAAGATGGTATTTCCTATAATTTAATGCAGATAGGCAGAGATCCAGCTCTGATTCGTAAGAAGGGCTTCTTTGGGAAATCTGACATAAATTAACAGAGATGGTTAAGGCCTCATAGGTTCAAGGTCTTTTAAGTAAATACCTAAAGCTCTTCTGAAAAAAAACATAATTAAGTTTGATTTAGTATAATATTTTTAGCGCATAATCATAACATTATTGTTAATAACCCTAGACCAATTTATTTATTCAATTTATGTATTAACTGTGAGGAGCGTTCACCCCATCAAAGGACTCAATCAATTTCAATTAAAATCAGACCCGGCACTTAATATCTGTGTCTTTATGTACATTCTATTCGGAGACCACTCACTCAGCACTTCCCACGATTTGCACATTCCCCATAAATAACCGAAAATAAATATAAATTATCGGACATTAGCAGCAACTACAATGGGAAGCACGAAATAAACCCAACAGAAAAAAAACAATGAGGGTGAAAAACAACCACTGGGCTTTGACTAATTAGGAGGCATTAGTCAAAACAGGCTCTGTCCGGTCCCGGTCCTGTTCTGCACGGAGTTTTATTGCCAAATCGAATGTAAAGCCTGCCGATAAGAAAACTGAATGCTACACAGCTGTAATTCAATTTCGATGAATGGCAAATGGTTGGGGGGATCGTGGAAATGGAGGGGCGAAGGAAAGTGGTGGCGCGATTATGAATGATAAGCAAAGAAAATTCACACAATTACGACAATTGCTCATACGGCTGGCCACGCCCACAAATTCGTAACGCCTCCGGCCGACGGAGCCGCAGAAACTAACGGTTGTAATTTAGGAAATTCAATTATGTCCCCTCGGCCAAACCAAATCGAGCAACTTTGTCAATTCCTGCGCCGCCAGTGAAGCGTAGTTGAAGCGGATGAGCTGAAGGATGTGATGGGTAGGTGGCTGGGTGGGTGGTTGAATGGCTTGGGCCCTTGTGGTTGCCGGGTGGTGGGGCAAGTCAGTCAATTGTGCTGGCCGAGGCCATTCGACTACGCCCAGTACGGCCGTAACCCCGCCTGCCCACCGGATCGCCGGCCACATTGCATGTAATCAAACAGTTTGCGTAGCAATTTTCGATTATCGTTTGACTGATTTCGTGTTAAATCAATTAAGACGTTGCCGTCTACGTTTCCACATTGCAAATGCGCCCGGTTTAGTCCAGGAGACCGTCCACTGGATTCCGTGCCGTGTGCCTATTTATCTAATGTCCTGTCCGCCGAGCGCACACATCCCCACTCACACGGACGCACAATTTAGTTGTCTCAGGACGCCCTATTGATTTGTGCTCCGCGAAGCGAAGCGCCAACTTCCCGAAATAGATATTACTTCTGCTTTTCAGATTCAATGGCGGTGTCGTCGTTCGCTCCCCCCTTTGATTTCGGTAGCAAAATTTGCAATTTTAAATTTATGAAAAATGTTTTGCTTTACTTTCCCCCTGCCAGCCCTGCCAGCTGCCATCTGCAGAAGTTTCTGTGACCAAAAGTAAAGTTTGTCAAAACAAAAAAAAAATCGAAAACTTTGCTTCATTTTGTAGCCGCATAAACACTTTGAAATAGACCAAACTCCTTGTGTCGAAGGTGCGGGGGGAGGCTGGAAAACTTTGCTTTCAGTAAATGGCCGTTAACAAGCCGAAAAGATTGCAACCAAAAATTTAAATTGAAAATGTTTCACGGTGGAGAAAACTTACTTTTTTTCTATTTTCTGGGTGAAAATGTGTTGCACATTCTTGAGTTTTCGAAAAAGAATATCATGCCCCAAGAATTTTCTTATGAAGCGGAAAAATTCAGGATGAATGTGTTGACGGAAACTAGGTAATATTTTCAATTTTCAGTTTTTCATGCACAGGATTAAAAGTTTTAATTTAAGAAGGTTTTTTTTTTACAAATGTAGTCCACAAACGAATCACCGTAACCACTAATTTTACTCGCACGGCCATCGGCTTGTGTCATGCCAATAAGCCATTTGACGAAAGCTTCGCTTAATTTCGGAAACAGAGCCCCAATGATTTTGTGTTAAATTAATTAAACCCGATGCGTGCCCAGGAAACATTTGACCAGTGAGTCCGATTGCGGACCTGCGAATCAAATCAGCCATAAATCGGTTAGTCCCTGTAATTGGCAAACGACAATATTACGTGGCTGATAACCACTTAACTTCTTAAAAGTTTATTTAATGTAATTGAGACACATTTATAAAATAAAATTATTAAATATTGTTTAAATTGTTTGAATGTTGTTATTTTGTAATAGATATAGATCAAATATTTATTTACGCATTTACGACGCATTTATTTGCTTCATGATTATTAATTTCAACAATCAATATATTTATTTTAATACTAGCATTTATGGTAAAAATAATATCTCTTTGACCGCCAATTTAAAATAATTAACAAAAGCGGACAAAAAACTGAAAGCTTACTCGGAAAAAAATTAGAATATTTTTAATTAATTGTGGTTATTTGAGGAAAAAACGTGTGGTAGGCGAAAGTTGTACAGCTGAGATATTGAAATATTTATTTTAGGTTTGGTTAATATAAAACCCGTTCTTGAATGCATTTCCACTATCCCTGAACTCATTTATCTGCGATTCCACCTTTATTTTTTCGCGATACCCCCTTGATTGTTTGCTTATTTGCAGCAGCAGCAGCTGTTCAAATTTCTATACTGCACTCGATGCATTTTCCATCCCACACAAACACAGCTATGAATTTTTATAGTTTTCCCAGCCATTGGCGAGTAATTAAATTTAACGCTTAAAACAACAACGGACGGGGGCACAGAGCGCACAAAAAGTAAAAGAATTGACCACGCAAACAGAAAACAGAACTGCAAATGCAATTGTTAACGGCAGCCGACAGTTGGTTTTGCAAATCGTTTGACAAGCCAGGGGGAAAAAAAAGTGAAAAATGCATAAATATATATGCGCTTGTATATAGAATAAATATCTGCGGTCGGCCGCGCTTTGCAAACAAATGATGCATAGAGAGAAAGTATAAGCCGAATGGCTGGAAGGATGATGAGGTCCTCTGTAGGTGGCTGAATGTTTTTCGCTTAAATTGCTTGCGAATTATGTGCTAAATGCATTTGGATCCGGGTCCACAAAGCCTTTCAAAGTTGTGGTTACTGTGAAATGATTATTAATACCATTGGATTGGATATTTGTAGGTCATTTTAATTGGTCATGTTTTTTGTGTTTTTTACTATTAGCGACGTTTTTACTGCCCAGAGAAAAGTGCTACATATAAATGTAATCATCAGAATATCATTAAATTCAACTGATCGTTACTTATCGTTGGATTTAATCGTTTCTCATAATTGGGGAGTAGATCATGATGTAATATCATCTGTGAAATATCAGCTCTTACCCATATTTTTAAAGTCTTTGATTCGTGGCAGCTTTATTATTTATTTTATGCTTGAATAAATTATACAGATTCCGGTGGTTCTAGTGCCTTTTCTAGGTTCTAGGATACTTGACATTCCAGGTTGTTTCATTTCCTTTCATTTTTGTTTCCATGCCTGCCTCTAGTTTTAAGGTGGATAATTCATTATAATGAGTTTACATGTTTTTATCTTGAGCTTTCAATGCAAATGCGCATTTAAGATGGTACAAACATTTTACAACTATGCTCCATATTTGCAGAAAGTTATCGATATATGTTAGAGCGATATTGTGCCAAGAAGCTTTTTAAAAATATGCGTAAATAAATATCGTAAATTTAAAGAAATATTTACATTGTTTACTTTAGAAGCCATAGAGTAAAAGCCCTGCGCCCCTGTCATAGATATTTTTTAAATACTGTGTTATATTAATTTTTTTCAGTGGCTTAAATGGTATTAATAGAGATATTAGATAGAGATCTTCCTACGTTGGCCTAATGGCGCGTATTTTGAATTTAGCAGTTTTAAAAGAATATTACGAAATGTCGTTGTATAATAAATATTGAATTTGGTTGCCAATTTTCATAGATAAAAAAATAAACAAAGTCTTAGAAGACTAAGTATTCAATTAGTCCATTCCAAAGGGGAAAAGTGTCATTTTCAGAAAGTCCGCCTTGCTATTTTGCAGTGCCTGCCGCCCCAATTTTATTGTCCAATTGTTTGGGTTGGCGCCTTTATTGAAATGCATAAAAATCATTAATTACAACACGACAGAATGAAATTTAAATGACGAAAAAGAAAAGCCAAATAAGCACAATAAGGGAAAATGCAGGAGAAAAACTCCAGAATTGAGGCGGGGAAGGCGAAATGAAACACAAATATTGAAGAGCAAATTGAATTTTCATATGCGGAGCGCAAAAGGTAAAAATGCGTATAGGCATGGCCGCAAGGGGCGTGACAGAGCCCAAACGGGGTCCAAAGTTTCATTTTATTTTTGTTTTTCTGGGGCACAGCACTTTGTGATGGCCTCGCATGCCCACCGACACACACGCACACAGACACAGATATCCTCATACTTGCACCTTCAACAGTTTTATTTTATGGAGGTGGTGGGCACAGCATTTTTGCTTTTTATGTTCGACAGATTTTCGTGTTGGTATGTGAAACATGCTGATTCCCAGTGATTACAATTGTTGTATTCGTGGGCCTAGACCGGCATCCCTTCGTGTCCTTTTCCCAAAATCGTCAAGCCCTCTTCTCACAGGACAGCGAAAAGCACAGTCAAAGCAGATAAATAAAAAGAACAACAAACTTGGAGTTTTCCTCTGTTCGACAGAGTGGCTGCGTTGCCCAAAATTCTCCAGAGAAGTTTCGATACTCATTTGTAGATATATTCCATAAAGCCCCTCAAAATTGTACTAAAATATTATTACGAAACCACGAAGAAGAATAACTTATTAAACATTCATTGCTTTCCTTATAGTATTATAAGGGATTATTTTCTTTATAACAAACAAATTAAATTAGAACCATTAAAATAATATGATATTCAGTTTAACCTTTGAAGAAACCCCACTGCGAACTAATACACCCCACCATTTTATGTAGAGGGTATTGACACAAAAAAGAGAACTTGGAAAGTTTTTTTATGCTCGTTACAATTTTTGTGATGTTCTGCTGACAACTCAACAGAGATCAAGTTATTATGGGTGTGTGTGGGTGGCTATATACCAACATAGTACAGATATGCAGGGCCCACAACTGAAAGAGAGATAAATACAGGGGGATTTTGACGCGGTTGTGGCGTCCATGGGTTCAGGTCGAGATCGGGACGGAGACCATAGTCCCATAGTCGGCCTGGGCCGTTGACAATTAAGGTGAATGAATATTTTAATATTGGCAAACAGATTACACATGTGGGCAATCGGCACACGTGGAGCTCAGACTCGAATCTCCTTCGACGGATGGGGCAGCGGAAACGCTGGAATGGTTGCACGGAGGGCTTGGGTGACGCGACTAAAGGACGGGTCCTCTCGAGTAATGGCGTAAAATTTAATTCAATTGGATTGTTGGCGTCGTCAAAAGCACAGACATCAACGAAACAATTCTCATTTAAAATATGTTTTTTTGCTATTTACTTTTCTTTCATTAAAATGAATAAAATATATGAAATATTCGAGATATTAAATGCAATTCCGACTTTTAATTATCCGCTTATTTTCTTTTTACACTTTATATGTGTTTCACAATCAAACATAAAGAAATTTTTCCAGACCAAACAATGAAGGAGCTTAATGACTTAAATGGTATTCAAAGCTTATAAGTTTCCGGTTGAAATTCCCGTATTTTCATCAAAAATGTTAAACTTTCTATTCAACTGTTTTTTCTTGCTTGGATGGATTTTTGGCTCTGGTGGATTTATGAAAATATCCTTGTCAAAAGCAGGATAACATGCTCATCAAACGCTAACTGCATAGGAAAAGACCGCCCAGGCTGGCCCTTTTGAACCATCAACCATCGTAGCAAAAGCCCATCCAGAAAAAGAACTGATGACTAGGATGTCGAGTCGATGATGGGACAAGGGCTCGGTTTTGGGGAGGCGACGAGGCCGGCTCGTGGAGTGGGAGCATTCGACTGGCTGGCAGATTAATTCGGCCAGAGAAGGAGTGAAGGGGAACGTGCCGAATTTCTAATCAAAATTGCCGCAAAACAGCAGTTGCAGCAGACAAAACGGATTGTTGCAGAGAGGCGTATTCAAAGAGTGTATGCGAGTGTGCGAAAATCAAAAGCGCTTTGGTTGGCAGTAAAACTTGATGAAAATCGATTTTAATTACAAAGTCAATGCGCGTAATTGCTTTTGCACCTAACTCAAGTGGATCAGCACTTTGATGTAATTTTTTGTGCTATTTTGAACAGAAAATCGGATGTATTTAATGACCAATGTCTAGCTAGATTTTGGCTTAAATCGAAATTAAAATTTCTGGAAAATGTTAGATGAAATTTTGTCATTGCATTAACGTGTAGGTGCAAATAAATACAACTTTATTTTATTATTTTCACACAATTGTCTCGCCTACGGGCTACTTTAATAATTTTCCTCCAAACAATAGCAAAATTTTAGGCGCCAATGGTAGTTTAACATGAATATTGTGTATGCATCATCCATTATTGCATTAAATGAGTGGCAACCGGGCGTATACGCGATGCTCATAGTACAATCCAACAGGAGGGGCAACAGGCAAGGGTTGCAGAAGAATTTTTAGCGGTTGCGGTTGTAAAATTTTTGGGAGCATTGCACACATATATGTTGCCACTACTTTTGTTTTTTTCTAGAACGCGTGAGTTCCGAAATTTACTGCGGCAAATGGTGAGTTCGCCATTCAAAATCTAAAAACTTTATTTAATCAATTTTATTGAATTTTGTAGTGCTTTGGCTTGCTAAGGGGCTATTGTTTCGACTGCACATGGAAATGCAATTAGTTGTTAAAACAAGTTAAGCAGGATCGAAATGCATTACCAGTTTTGTAATATATTTACCTTCAACATTTTTAAATCTGAAGAAAGACCTAATCAGAGACCAGAAACCGAGTGCCTATATCAGATACCAGCCTTGGCTTTCGGGCTCAGGCTGCAATCATGATTTAAATGAAATTTAACTTTGGGCATATTAAAAAAGTTTTGCATTTTCCAACCGAAATAAGAAAAGTTTTTGCTTTTTTATATTTCGTTGATGTCTCGCTGGCCCGCTGGATGCATTTGTAGTGCGTTTTTTGGAGCCACGTCACTAGCCTGCAGACTGCTGATTAGACGGAGTGTCTGGATGTTTTTGTAGCCAATTATTGCAGTTTATTGCTTGGAAGAATGGGACACTGTTTAAGTTTAATAATCTTTTTTTATCCGGTTGAATTTTATATTTGTTGGCTTGAAGCTCCGGTAAGGTGGCTTGTGTATCCACGACTAGCTGCTAAGTTTTGCGAAGCGAGGCAAACTAAACGAACATTTACCAGCCACTTGCCAAACTACAGAACTGTTTCCAGCCCCTTCTTCCGAATCTCTGCGTTATATTTTGTGTTGAATTATGGCGCCTATTGTGTTTGTGTGTTTGCGAAATTTTCTTCCTTGGGGTGTGGTGTGGTGTGTGTTCTTCTTTCGGGGGCGTGCCATTTGCAACGTGTTTTATTTACAGACGAAGGTGTGCAAAAAATTAGCACTAACACCGAGGGCAAGGATGGCTTTCTCAAAAAGCAAATGGCTGGCTGTGCGGAGGCAACGGTGAACTAACCAAGCAAACCGAGAGGCTGTGGCTCTTCCTGCTCAAACTTGCTTATGAAGATTTATGTGATGTTGTTCTTGCATCGCTGCCTGTGCCAGACAACAACAAATAAAAACACTAAAGAATAAAAAAGAAAAAAAGTAGCATCAGCAAAAAAGAGCAGGAACTACGGCAAAGCAACCGTAAAGACGTGAGTCTTGAGCAAATTTTTCGCCATTGATTTTTCTTCGCTTTTTCTTATTCGAATTTATTTCTAGAATCGAGGAGAGAATGCAAAAGACGGCCACAAAGTCATACAAATGGCAATTGCGTTTTTGATACAGTGCAGTTCTATTTTAAGCAGTTCTAATAATCCAAAACACAAAAATTGGGTACTCCACCGTTCTCAATCAATTAAAATGCCTGATTGGATAGAGGTAACAGGGTGGCAATAAACCCATTCAGGGTGGCATCTCCACTGTTTCCTCAAATATCAATTGCTGTAAAACCCGAGTCATAAACATCCGCTCAGCCATGTCTCAGTGTCTGGTTAGGTGGCCCTCGAGCGGAAACCTGATCGCACTCACACTTGGCTCAGCCATTTCCGGTTTGCCCTCCCCTTCTGGCACATTAATCTTGCCGGCCCCTTTCACACGGAAGTGATTTGCGCTTTTGCCGCTGCCACTTTTGCCAGCTTTCCGCCTTATTCTTTTCCCAGCTTTTGATAAATCAAATGCGCTGTTGATGTCAACGATGCGTCGTCGTCATTGAGCTTCGCCTCGAGCACAACTCATTGTCGGAAGGCAATAGGACCCAAGTATCCTAAGGACCCCAAGGAGCCGGAACGGAGGATGCAGCTCGAAATTGAAGTTCTCATTGGAGCCGGCTGTTGTATTGGCACTTGAAGGCGTGCGAAAAGGAAGTCAAATTGTATGGCAGCCCTCAACAATGGGCCGCACACTTTGCCGTTTAGTGCATCCGAGAAAAAAAAGGCATTAGCCATTCGTTCTCCGCGCTCCTTATTGCACTCGAGTGCATTTTACTTCCTCCTGTCACGACTTGATCCTAACTTTAGTTTCTATGGGGTTTTTTTTATTCATCCTGGGTGGTAATTTATATTTATTGTCTTTTAATGGGCCTACTCTGAATAGCTTAGCCTTTTAATGAGATAATTTCAAAGCCTAGAAATTAAATCATCAACAAGGAATTCTGACATGGAGTAAAACATAACATTTGTAAATAGTTTGGCTTACAATTTAGGTATATACATTTAGGAAATAAGTATAATTGAAGGGAAAAAGTTTCCAAATAGTTCCGAAACACTTTATCGTTCACACCCAAAACTGTTTGTCTCGATTTCCGATGCTTGTGTCATAAATCTTACACTGACTGGCACTTTATTAATTCACGATTAGAGAAGGGAAAGGGAGCTGGGCACCGATTGTAATTAACTGCCAAACTAGAATCGCTGTCCACCTTGCCGCCTTAGTCCTGCTTGGTTCGTTCCACATTCGTGGACTGCACACATCCCTCCCCTCGCAACGTAAATCATTTTAAATTGCTTTTTGAGCATTCGCAAATGGTCCGACACTCTCTTTGGTCTTACATATCGATGTTTCTTTGCGGATTTCCTCTTTCTGTTCAGGATACTATCGGCCATTGATAGCAGTCTATTAGGTTCTTCCTTTCTATTCATTTGGCCGTGACGAGTTGATTCTAATTATTTTAATCATTTTTGACAGAAAGCTGAAAAATTACTATTTTTTAACATGAATCCAAATATGGCTAATATTGAAATATGATAAATCATAGGTTCTGTCTGTCAAAGTCACGTCGTTGAGCTGTAATATCAAAATGAATTTCAAAAGCTTTTTGTGGAATACATTACGTATACGTAACGTGGACTGTTTAAATAGAATGTAATAAAACAGCACATGAAATGTATATTTAATTTTTCACCACCATCTAAATATTTAATCTATGAAAAAATTTAGGACTTTTAATCCATAAATGCTTAAATTTTCCATCTTGGTAAGGTTAAATTTTTCGTTTGATATTTTTAGCTCATACTTGTTCTTGTTTTTCATAATTTTTTTCATAAATTTAAAATTTTCATTTCTATTTATGAGATACTATGAAATTTATATGGGTAGTACTATATAGCCTGCTTCCCTTTCCGCTCTGCTCCTGCCAGAGTCTATTCTTTGGGCTGTCAATGCGGCAGCTACGTGAACATTTAAGAGAAATTCGAACATGTTTGTATCGCTCTGCCTCTTCACTCGACATCACGTTTGATAATATTGTAAATAATTTATGCAAAGCAATACAACAGCAGCAACAGAAATACATTCTGTAGCGACATCGTGATACCTTTATTTTGTACAAGTCAATATTGAATTTAAATAATAATTTTAACATTGAATGTTTAAAGGGAAATGAAGTAAACATATATTTTTTCCCTCTTAGAACCTTATTCAATGGTTTAAAAGTGCCGAAATCCCTTAGAATGATAGAGTACTATATACGCAAAAGTAAAAACAACAAACGCAACATACTTTTAAAATGGGAAAAAAGGAAAACAATGCAGGAAATCAACATCGATGTCAAGTTGATGTTAAATTATGTGTAAATTATTTAAAGTCAGTTCAGCGGTGAGTGGAAAAAATGTACAATAGAAAATATTATTTGAAATGATTCAGATATAATGAATCGGAATATTACATTTATTATGTATTATATGTATTTTATATATTTTTTTCTTTTGAAACAGAATATTAACATCAAGAGAACCATTGGATTGCTTGTGAAAAGTTTTTCCAAATTGAATTAACCAACACACACAAATTGTGGATCGGCCCATTCACCTCGAGTTGGCCAGTTCTTCAGAAGTTGCCACGTTCAAATGGCTACTGCTCTTAAACTTGGTAAATATTTACCCGGAACCCACTGACTCCCACCAATTCAGCTCCTTTCGTTTGCACACGTCTCAGGTAAGGAAAACATTCTAATTCTATTCAAATCAGGCCCCAGAATTTGGGCTTATCTCCTGTTTGGGGCATCTTTCCGGGCACTTTAACAGGGGCCAGGCTGCCTTTTGGATATTTTTGTTTGAGCCCAGTGTCCAGTTATTGAATTCCACTTGTTTAGGTTCATATTGTTGTTTTTCGTGTTGCCGGTGCTGTTGCCGTTGCCATTGTTGTTGTCGGGCTGAGTAAACGTTGCAAAAAACTTTTGCGTGTTAACAACATTTTTCAATATAAGTTGGCAAACTTTTTGTGCCTCAGACACACACCCTGAGAGCCCAGATTGGCCCGCACACACCCACATGGAAGTTCCACATGTTTGCCAAAGCCAAAAGTAAAAGTCTATGGAAGGCAGCAAGTCAAGGATGTCAGGAGGTTGGATCCTGTGTCCTGAATGTCTGTCTGTGTGCGCTGCAAGTGGCAGCTAAGATGATCAAATAAAGAAAAACTCTCAATGGTGTTTTAGTTAAAGAAAATAGAGAAGCGAAAGTAACGAAACGATTCTCCCGCTCCTTCTTAAGTTTACCTTGCACCTTTCCCCCTTCAGGTGAAACTTTCGCTTGATGAATTGAATTGTTGACAAACGAACGAAGCAGCAAAACAGAAGGAAATTGTGTTTATTCAGTCATGTTACAGGATACATTGGGTCTTCATGCCTATCAGTCCCCGAGAGTGTCCCATATTTGGCCAGAAATGTGGCTTTCATACAGATGGACAAACTGAGACAAGAACTAAACACATATTTTTCGATTTTTAATCATAAGAAATTGGGTTACTTTTTATATCGTTTCTTAGACTTATTTTATTTAAAAATAAAAATTCATGAGGTGCACCTGACTTTTAGCCAATGGGTTTAACATTTATAAGCTGGATATTTTAAAATTGATTCAAGCTTTTTCCTAAATGCCAAGCAACTTTGCCCTTTGATTTTCATAAATCCCACCTTCTCAGGCTACTACAACGCCCATAATATTTACCTGCAGCCACTCCAAGCTGTCACAACTTTGCCAAACATAATCTACCCACTTACAAGCCATACAAATGCCAAAAAAAGGGGGCGGGAGGACCACTAGCCCAGCAGTCCAACAAATTGTCTGATGAAGTGCACTTTGCGCCAAGGGTCACGGTCGTGGGATGAGGAGTGAGCAAATGTTTCCAACTGCCCGTAAAAGTAGACTACAAAATATGCTTAAATATGCATTATGCTCTCATGGACGAAACGAGAATTACACGAAGCATTCGTTGTAGTCAGTGTTGGCTATAAATCTGGCATTTTTTTTTAGCTCATTGCAGGTTTGGTCTTTTAGAGTCTACAAATGTGTGTTAAAAACATCTAAAGACATAATAACTGTCCAAATGCATTGCTAACATGGGTGTTGGCTAAAATTGAAATAATAAAAGTGTAAATGCTAATCCCCAATATTAAGAAGATAGTTTTCTAGCATAGTCAGCTATAGCTATTGTCCGTATCACTAGAAAACTGTGCCAGCTGAGAGAAAGAGAGAACTCAAACGGATAGGAGCGGAGAAAACTTAACTCATACCCACCTCGATTGCATGTAATGGCACTTAAGCTTACAACCCAGTCTGGATGTGAGTGTGTTTGTGTACACCTGGCACAGGTGCAAATGTAAATGCATCAAATCCGAATTGTACCGGGGTTAGAGGGAGCTGTTATTGGAGCCACTGCAGAAACTGTAGAAACTGGATCTCGGATAGGTCCAGGACTTACAAACACAAGCCGACGAAGCCTTGCGATACCGTTCTGTTAAAAAGCATTTTCAATTTGGTCCCTCACCCACACAGTCGCACATAAACGCAGTTTTTTTTCAATTTTTTTCTTTTACTAATATGCCTTGCCATAGCATGTCCCCTGCTACCTCGACTTTGAAAGCATTTCGCATCGAAAAAAAATTGAAAACTAAAATTGGGAAAGAAAATTGCAAAGGAAAAAACCGTTGCCAATTGGAGTACCGACCTGACCTTTCAGGCAATGTCTTTGTGCTAAAATACACTAAAAGATGTATATTTTGAAATGAAAGATATACTTCCTAATAAATTTCTTTAAAATAAGAATCATTTAAAATATTTTTAAGCTATGATACAAATATTTTTGTAATTATGTGGTTTTAAATTTGACTGTGTTTATGAACCAAAAACGTTGGGGTGTAATGATTACTGAAATTGATACTGCAAAAAAAAAAGCGATTGCTGAAACCTCTACCGCAGTTATTATAATTGTTTGTGCCCCTGGCCTAGAATGCGGCTCTTGAGAGGCTAAGCTGGCATTACTAAGAAAAATTGTTAAAGCAAGACAAAATTTAAGCAAACGATGTAAAACAAACACATATGAATTTTGCAAATATAAAAGCACTTGCAAAGTCATCGATCAACCTGTGGTGCTCCACAGTACTTGCCCCAGAATACCTTGTTACCGGTGCGTCCTTCGTTTATTTGGTGTGGTGGTAGCTTTGTTATTTTTAGGCATCGTTTTGTTGCATGCAATATTTACACTAACATTTGTGAACGTTTGCCAACATGTTGAGCATATTGCGTTCTGTACACATCACCGCACACATATACAAATATATACCTGCCACGGAGTGGAGCTGCCAGGGGGCTGCCAAACTGTGGGCGTACTCCGTCTAGCTGTTTACTCAGGCCTACCAGTATTTGGTTTTGTAAGCCGTTGCCACCGCCTCCCATTGGAATGCAAAAATGTTGGAATTAACCTACTATTTCCATTTAAAAAAATATTATCCCTAGATATTCATAAAATGAAGTTCGTGTTTATCTCTATTTCTTTACTAAATTTTCTAGTGAGATTTTCATCCCCAAAGAAGGAAGCCCACACAAGAAACAAGGACCCTGGATAGACACTCCATTATTCCCACTGAGTACTTCACGCAGCAAACACATAACCTTACATTCACTAAATCGTTTCGGACACTTTAACTATCCGCCGGGATGACCCCTAGGAAAAAAACTTCACTGAAAGAAAGAAGGTGAAGTCGTGCGCTCAGTAATTCTATGGTGGGAGGTGGTGTGGTGCAATTTCACGTATCCGATTCGCCAATTCTATTCCATATGTTTGCCCAGACGAGTCGAGCGAGAGAAAGTGTGTCAGGGGAAAAAGTCCTGCAGCTAGGTACCCCAAAAACTACTAGCTAGCTATGGTTACTCTGCAATGTTGTGGTACCCTAGGAATGGAAAGATTTTTTATTATTAGTTTTCAAAAACAAAATATTTATATAAATTTTATTGATTAATAGTATTTTTATTTTTTCTGTATATTTTATTTATATTTTTTATAGAATAGTGACGGGTATATCAGACGGCGGCAAGAACAGGCATAGAAATGACTGCTATTTTCATTTGACCAAAAACGTGTTTGGAAAATTAAAACTTTCCCAAAGAGAGGGGATAGAAAACGAAAGTTAAAAAACTTTTTCGATCTCTTCTCTAGGGTTGCAAAAATATATATTTCAGCTCAGTTTCCGCCGAATGCAATTCTCATTGTTTGTTTATCATAAACAATAAAACTTCGTTTGACAAGTTTGAAAAATGAAACCAATGGAAGAAAGACACCGAGCACGAGGAAACGCAACTTTTAGTTGTTACACTTTATTAGAAGGTCTGCTTACGGGTCATATTAAATGATATATATGTGTATTTGGCTATGTGTGTGTTGTGGGGCCCAGCATAAAAGTTTCATAATTTGCATGACGTGCATGCTGGCGCCATCTGCCGCTGCCGTTTGTCATAATGCCCCTGTCCAAACAACTCCAAAGTGGCGACCGTGATTAATTTTGCAACGTGGAGCTGCCAGCACAGCTGCTCCACACCCAGCGGCGGCCAAATAAGCCAAAGAGCTAAACAAAACTAATATTGAACTGGTGCCCATTTTCGGAAATTTTTATTGAAAAATATATTTGTTTGTTTGGTCTTTCGTTTGCCACAGTAGACCAGAAGATTGGTTTTTTATTCAATTTCGGGAAACGGTTTCTTGAAAGCCAAATACAAAATTTAAAAAAGCTTTTACTTCGATTTTTTGGTTTGCAGTAATAATGTTAATACCTTTATTAAAAAAAAAAACAAAACATTTCCACTTTACAAATATGAGTTAAAAAAGCGTGTTCCATTAAAAAGTTATGCTACTTTTCGTAAAAGTTTTTTCTGACCATACCACCAGGTCCTTTCATCAAGAAGGCCATTTTTAATTTTTTCCCTCTTCATTGAGGGAAAGTAAGGTCTATATGGAAACAGTGGCGACTCAACGGCTTTTCAGTAAGAGAATTATTTGTTCAGTGCACCGAATTTGCATGCGAGACCCGTCTCTCCCATGCCTCTTAATTTTTTAGGAAAATATTGAATTGTTGTTGCGGCGGAATAAAAAAATTAAATAAAAGACAAAGGGATAATATGTATTCATGTGAGTGTATAAGAAAAAACCAACAGAGTGTAAAAAATATTTAAATCAAACCTTTTGTAATCAATTTTATACCCTCACGTAAGCTGACAAAGTACTGGCCCTTGTAGGTTTTATAAAAATAAATGTAATTTTCCAACTTTAAAGATACATTTTTGGAAAAAATTAAGCAATTACTAAGGTTCTCTTATCTTTAATTAAAAAATTCCTAGACTCTTACGATGATCCAAACTCTTAGACATTCTATCGTAGAAAATCTCTAAATTAGAGCATTGAATATTCATAACTCTCAGCTGCCATATCTTTTATTATATTATGTGCTTTATAAAAAAGTACTGTTGGCCCGTTTTTTGGGCACTTTTTCTTCACCAAAGTGGCGAATATAATTAATAGCGTCAGCTGGCGACGGAACGAATGCGTATTAAAAAATGGCCGGGCTCTTTAAAGGACCAACAATATTGATCTTCCTGCCCTCAACGCACTGTGTGCGAACCGTTCATTCATGGCATCTTTTCACGCTCGATAAATGCATTTGTGCATATAAATTGCTTATTTATTGTTTGGCGACAGCGAACTCACCCAATACCCTCCTCTGATCCGGGAAGGAGTGATTTTTTTTAATTGCCATGGAAAATGGCGGCGAATAGAGCCATAAACGTAACCCTGGAATGGCTTAGGCCCAGAGTCACGCAGTCACAGGAAATTGTATCTAAATTCAATTTGTGATACCCACGCATGTGTGTTTGGTTCCTGGGTCTCATGTCCTGGCATTAGGCGTAGAGAACCGAGAGCCCAGAGCACAGAGCTCTACATTAAAAGTACGTGTCAAATTAAATTCTCCTGCTGCAAAAACAATTGAATATCGTGCCGTGTGCCGTCATCAAACCGGGTTTCTGTGAGGATTTCCCGCCCGCCCTCAATCGCAATACGTAGCGTTTAGACGGCTAGTGGGTTTGTGTTCTGCCTGATTTTATTTTAGCCCGAGCTAAATGCCAGAGATTTATGTTTATGGTTGCGGCATGTTGGTGTCTGGTCGGCTCGTGCGGGGAATCAAGTTTGGCTCATATGTGCGGGTGTCAGTAGAAATACTACCTTTCAGTTTTATCATATCCGAAATTCAAATAATAGCATTGAGGATCCGAAAATATAGAAACTGGATCTACGTATAAAAAAATAAGTCAATTTTATTTGAAATGAGTATAAATAGCTCTTTAAAGTTTAAATTCAAGCTACAAATTGAAACTACTCGAGGTGACGCAGCCATCGAATGTCTCAACTTGGAAAATCTCAACGTGAACTCTGTTTAAGCTTTTTGAAGTGGCCCAGGCGAATGTATTTTTGACATGTCCTTGCTGGAAAATACTTGTGCCCTTCCGACCCTCTCAGAACCTGTCACTCCGTCTGCGGCCAACTTTTGTACGAAAAGTTGTTGATAGATAGAAAACGGGGCCAAGGGTCAGCAGTCAGGAGTCGGGAGTCAGTAGTGGGTAGAGAGTAGTCAGGAGTAGTAGTCTTCGCCACACCAGGGGACATGGGTAATTATCGAGACAATGCGCGCTTCCTTTTCCCTTTCCCCAATCCCAGTTGCTCGTCCTTTGTCCCTCGCCCCTTGACCCGCCCCAACAGGCTACACTCGACTCCTTCTGTCTCTGGTGTACGTTGTTTTTTTGTTGTTTGCCCGGGCCAGGAAGTGCAGTAAATTGTGCGACACAAAAATAGTACCTACAGCAGGACAATGGCGTTGGAAAATGCGCCATGCAGTGCAAGCTGTGTGAGGAGCCGAGCAGTGGTTTGGGGCATGTGGCACTGGCAAGGAGCTGTCCTGGAAAGGATAGCAGAGGACATTCAATATGGGCTGCACTGTGCACAACAGACGCTTGTCAACAGCAGACGTGACTAGACGACAACAACATTGGCGACAAGAACAACGGGAACAGCAACCGGTCCGGCAAAGACAAAACACGAAGGCGGGGAAAGGATTCAGCCCAAGCAATTGTGCATTAAAGAGCTCCCAGCCAACTAATTCCACTCGTCAGGATCTGAATACGAGAAAAAACACACGAATTGAAAGGTAAAGTTTATACGAGACTGCGATTTCCATTTCTAAGACTACACTATAAACATAAATGTAGTATTATACCTTGATAATTTTTTGAGTAATTTTTTTAAATATTTGTACTTTATTACTATATCTTATTAGAACGAATTAAGGATGTAGTCTCATGTTCCGGCCTACTTTTTAGAGGTTATTTCAAGAAATTTTTTTTGTAATAAAAAATAATGCGATCGTTTCAATTTTCACATATGTTTTTATAAGCATCATAAACTATTTGAAAATATTTTGTTTAATTTATTCTTGTGTAGTTTAATACACTTTATAGCATGCCAAAGTATGCATATAAAAAAAAAAGATAGGTCCCTGGCGCAGGTGATTTCGACTGCTAGAGTCATCCGAAACAAAAAATTAGAATAGATTATTGTTTTGTAAGCTAATGGCTCTGTCCCGTACTAGAATGAAATATTTTCATCAATAAACAACAAAATGGCGAACACACAAAAAAAAATTTTTTTTTTTAATTTAAAAAATTTATCTTAAATTAATGATAAAAAAAAAACTAATCGTTAAAAATAATTGATTCTAGTACGGGACAGAGGTGTTACTTTTTAGAACAACATATCCAATTTTCAGCTAGATCGGTACCATAGAATTTTGTGAATCACCTGCGCCGCACACAAAAATGTCGTTCCGAGAAAAACGCGTTTAAAGTTTAGACGCTACCGAGAAACTCATACTTTTCGGTGTAGGCGCGCTCTCGATTATGGGCTGTATCTCTGTCATTATTTGATATTTTTATTTGAAACTTTAACAGTACATTCTTAATAAACAATACTATCGAAATATTTAAAAAAAAAAAATTTGATTTTTTCAACCTCACACATGAGACTACATCCTTAAAACAAACTAATTTTAATCCTTTTAGTATTAACATGGACTCAATAAATAGTATTTAATCAAAAACCCTGCCAATAAAACTACTCTTGCTAATAAATTTCTAATAATCAATTAACTGAAGCGTGAATTCAGCGTTAGAGTGAACTAACGAGGTGGGGGTTTTGTAAGTCCATGGGTCCATTTGCGACACAGGGATTAGTGGGTGGGTCCTGTTCCTTTATATTAGTGCGTTGATGCAGAAATGGAATGAAGCGACAAATGAGCGAAATTATTTTTTCTCTGAGATACGATTTAAAGAATTTAAAGAAGAAAATTATGTGAACTATTAAAAATAGTTCTCCATAAAACATGAAAATATTAGACATTTTTTATATAGTAAGTATAATTCTGATTTACATTGCAAAAATAAAGTAAGTCACAAATTAAGCATATGAGTTTGACTATCTTGATGGAGAAAAACGATGGTCTATAAAAGAGGCTTACCATAAAAAAATGGCAATGACCGTGTCTCCTCAATGTAATTTTTGGTTTATACGTGGGAATGGCTATGATATATATTTTTTTAAAATGCTTCTTGGCTGGAAAAAGCAATTTAAGCTTGTTTTGTGTGCTGACATTCCTCCAATGCCCCCATATCAAAATCGTAAGCCGATTAAAAAGGCAATTTCTATATCATACCAAGTCCTTTATAAGTATGTATGTTATGTGTTGATTTTATATTTACGTTGTTGTGCCTGGCCTGGCTACATATGAGCTCTGGAACTTGTCGATTTTTGTTTTTATTATTCCTGATTTTACTCTTGCAACAAACTCAGACAGCAAAGCCTCTTTTCCGTCCTCCTGTGTCCTTGGCCTGCCAGAATTGCCTTGTTAACATGCTAAATACTTTTTAATGCCAATTTATGAAGTATCGTGCGAGGATGTCTAAATGCATAGTATCACCTGATGGTGATATTTTAAAATGTTCACTTAATTTCCGGAAGTCACTCCCCAAATTTAAGAAGCTTTTCAAAATGCGTTTGTACTTCATTTCTCATTCAAATAATTCTTCACTTTTTCATACTTCTATTACAAAGTTTTACTTTAGCTCAAAATTAATAGTATATCCTTCCCAGGAGCACTGTCATGTTGGACTTGAGCAATGTATTCATAATTATAAACTTTCTAAAAAGAGACAAATAGTTTCCTATGCTCCAGGAATTTCGCAGTTAGCCATGCCAATGGTGCCCTAAAATATGCAGCTTGGACTGATAAGAGGCGAAAATTTCAAAAAGACGACGCCATGGCACTAGTACTAGTACCAGGAGCAGCACCGAAACCAGCTCCAGAATGAAGTCCATTTATAACAAAGCGTCCTGACAGAAAGTGTGCTGAACAGAAAGAGCCTCCTTCTCCAGCGGCTATTGTGATGCAAGAATTAATGCACCAGACGTGTCGCTGCGCGGGAGTGAGTGGGAGCCGGAGCTGGAGCTGGAAAGATGGGGAGCGGGTAAAGGATGTGAGGAGCCGCTCCTGTCACACACAAAGGACACTCGCTGCTGGTGGAGGAGGGGCGGCCCACACAAAACAAACGATGTGGTTGCAAATTAGTAGTAAACCACCAACTACATCAAGCGTGAGAGATCCAGGGCGGCTGCAGTGGCACGGATCTCGGAGGCGAATGAGGAAGAATTCAGGCAGCTAGTCAGCTAGGGCGGGCGACCGGGTTGGGCGACACGGCAACGGGAAAGCAGAGCACACACACAAATAGAATTATTCCGTGCGTCCTGCAAACGGATGCATGACAGACAGGAGTCGAGGTGGAGCTGCAGCAGCTAACTTCAAGAAGTAAGCCGTAAATAAAGTGAAGGGATTAGGAAATCGCATTCCCAATACCCTTTACTGATGGCTTTTTAGTTCTTTAATTTTAGTTTAAGGTTATAAATGTTATACATGGCGTATGCGTAATGATATGGGTTTTAACCAAGAAACCTCATGGAAGGAAGTTTAAATATAAAACACTCAGTCAAGGTCTAAAACAATCAATACTCTTTAATAATCACTGCTTATGCTTAATGCTTTTATATATTTTACCTTTTTTTTAAGTATCTTAATCCTAGGGTACCACAAACTGAATGAAATGTTAATGTAGTTCTGTACCTTTCCATGACGTGATATTGTTGCCTTAGCAACTCGTGAAGTGAGATAGTTGGTTGTGTTTTTGGTGTTGCTGCTCTTGCTGGGCAGTTGTTAGTGGGCAGGATAACGTGTGACAAGGGCGCAGGAACTGTGCGGCCCTGCATCCTGCAAGTGAGAGCGACACAGAGACTGCGAGGACCGTCCAGGAAGTACCGGATGTCACCGGATGTTGTGTGTATGTGTGAGTCCCTTGTCGTGTGACTTTGGTCATGGTTATGACTCTGAGCTCAGCTCTCAGGTGTGTACGTTTGCTCCTCGACTTTCCACTCCATTCACATTGGGAAACAATTCTCCCTTTGTACAGCCATGTTGTCAGTTAAATGTCAGCACGATATTAGCCGAGTTTCCCGCAGCTTAATAACTAGAAATAAACTTAAAATACATTTTGGTGATATCCATTTATTTTTTAAAAAATATACTTTAAGTGACACCGCATTTACGTGAAGCTTCTATTACATTTCCGATTGCATAACTCAATTTGGAGGACACATATTTTTCATTTCGAAAGCTATCAGCACGACTCAAAGCAATAATTAATTAATTATAGGAAATGAAATGCCGCAAAGTTTCTCACCTAGTGAACGAATTTCCAAAATTCCAATTTCCCACGCCCTCACAAAAATTTTGGGCAAATTGCCAAACACCACCTGGATTCAGGCCCGTTCTCCTCATTTTCCCGCGAACCATCCTACCTCTCTCTATTATTTTGTCAAATGTATATTTATTACCGGAAATGTAAAACAACAATGTTGAGGGAAAATGAGTGGGATGGGCAGGAGGGGTAGCCCACGTGAATTGCGACCAAAATGACAACGGTGGCAACAGATGCCGAATGCGGTGGCAACCTTATGGGGCATGAGGTTGGTTCTAAACTGGGGAATATCTGTTATGCCATGGAGAATTTTAGCAGGAAATTATTTTAATTGATTTTCGCGTGACACTTTGTTATTACAATCTAAATGAGATTTCTGACTCTGCCAATATAAGAAACTGGAAACGAAATGAAGGGGATATGCTATGGAATCTAGGAGCTTCATTCAGCTGAATTATTAAAAATTTTTTGTCATCTAATTTCCATATTTAGAGTAAAATCTATATAAAAGTCGCTGGCTGTAGATGTTCTGTACAATAAAAGGGCGGAGTTTCAGGACTAAACCATCGGTTGAGTGGGTCTGGGCGGGTGAAGTCTCCCACGTTTCCGTGTTTTGCTTATTTGTTCAAACAGATGGCACAGTTATAACCAGTTGCCATTTTGGCTGTTTTTGTTATTTGTTTCGTTGTGGTCGCCACTGGTTTGGTTTGCTTTTTGTAAAGGATTTTTTTTAGCAAACTTTCGATTAGAACTTTTTTGAGAAGAAAGCTTACTGGCATACAAAATGAAAGGGGCCAGTAGTTCAGTAGTCGTGGACCAAGAACAACAGTCAATATAACTTTTAAAAAATCCCCAACACACGCACTGGAAAGTTTCAATATTGTTTAAAGTATTTGACCTTGCAAAGTTCCATTTTTATTCAGCTTTAAACCATTGAAAAATTTTTTGTCAATGTTAGCTTTAGTCAGAATAAATGCATGATAATAGCACCGCATCCACCTATGAAATTGTAGAAAAAATAAAACGTATATGGACTGTGTGTAATTAAAATCTAACAATTTGGAATAAATGAACAGCGAACCGCAGGAGGCTCCCCAGTGCCAGAAGTGGTTAATGCGCCCCCTGCGCTGTTTTCAATACTAAATTTCGGTGGTCACCACAACCTATTTATAAACATTTACCCGAATTTAACGCACAGCCCCTCTCTGTCAGGCTGTCCATACATTCATACATATTTGTGTGCGGCGGGCTGGCTATTTGGAATTTCGTACAGGGGCTGCATATCCGTTTGTGGCGGACCACAAACGCTGCGGCTGCTTGGCAGTCTGCTCAGCCACCTCAACAGCCTGCCCTGGCCCACAGGATCTCTGCCACGCCCCATGGCTTAACCGGTTGATTGCCTTTGATGCTGGCTGTGGGGTCATCGAAAAAATAACACCGAAAATGTCAATAGCCACGCACAATCGCATTTATCAGACGATCAAAGCCATGAATTTACAGAAAAGCGTTTATTTCTTAATTAAAAAAGTGGATGGCAGGGTTTATATGACGTAAATCAGTTGACCGAAGTTAACAAGTTAAGGCAACCCAATATTTTCGCCGGTTAGCAAGATAAATCCGGATAAGAACCGCCTGTCAAAGAGCTCTTATTCAAAAATATTTTAACTTGATTTTGCTGAGTTTTATTATTTTTATTATTATTCGTGAATTTATCTATTTTTATTTCGAAACTTCTGTTGGTTCTGCCAAGACAATCGGCGCATTAAAAGCTACCAAATCGAAAAAAGCTGGGGACTGCATGCTCTGAGTACTGTAAAAATTCAATTACTTTATTTCGGGTCCCTCATCCGATTTTCGCACACTCTCCTTCCATATGTTTGTTCGCCATGTTCCTGCCACAAAACAAACACAGCGCCCCAACCATCCAGGCACCCATAGAATACGCTGCCCATACACAGTTACGCCACCTGTCAGTTGCTCTAAACACCAAACATTTTCAACCTTTTTTTACACGCTCGCGAAAATACATAGAAATTTTCACCCGCTGCCGAAAGAAATGGCTGCCTAGAAAGGGGCGAGCAGAGGGGGAAGAAAGGACATACATACGGAGTGCAGAGATGGCGGCAGAAAGGAAAAAGGAAACCATACCCGGACCATTTCGCAACTTGTGCCCATTGCACACATTTGCGGCTCTTCGCATGAGCGCCCAACTTTACTTGCCAAAAACTCCCAAGAACACCAGAATTTTTTCAGTCTCTGTAAGTTTTTTGGCCTGGTTTTCTTTCTATGGTCTATTTCAATGCTGGCTTGCTTTTAGCTGGAAATCTTTTTTGGCGTGTCCTGGGTTATCTGCAAGCTCGAGTGTGAATGAGATGGGCAGGACGGCAGAGATAGAGATGAAAGCGTGATTTCAAGGATTTGGAATTTGGTATAAAATACAATTACACACAAAGCTATATTGGGAGATCATGTACATATATCCTTTTAAAGTCTATAGGTTCAAGCTCCAAAGTGGACAATAAAGGGCTAGTGACTACAAACACGAGAATTTGGTTCTTTAGTTCCACAGTCAAAATTCCTCTTTTAACAAATATCTATTATATTCCAATATGTTTACATTACCATATCTAAGCAACGATTAGTTTCTGATCCTGTTTCTTTTATCCTTCGGGTGCGGGCAAGACAAACTCGTTTCCGAGCAGAGCCAACAAATAGTCTTGGGCAAAGAAGGTGTATAGCTGCTGCATTTGTGGGAGCTCGCTGACTGGCTTCTGTCGGCGCTTTTTAGCTTTTAGTTAAATAGAACTCGATTCGGAATCTGTGAGGCGCCTGCCACATGCTTTGCTCGGTGTGTGTACTTTAGCCAGCAGTTTGCTTGCGTTTTTGGCACTTGGGCTGATTGGCCACATGTCAGCCTTCCGACTCAGCCCGAAACCAGTCGGTGCTGCATAAAAAAAGATATTTGAAAACAGCTTTGCCTGGCTTTAAATTGCCTTGACTAATTGCGTTAGCTGCCGTGAGGAACTAGAAAGTTTTCTAATTTCGACTATTCTACATGATGCACTCACATCGATCAGATGTTGCTAATATTTGTGATTCTGTCTACTTTGATGTTAACGACTGGCGAAAGACAGGATTTTGTAAATCGTAAGTTCAGGACAGTGAGAAAAACTTAAATTTTGTACCTTAATTTTAACAATTTTTTTATTCAGCTCTTTGTAGGAGATCAGACACTTCAAGAAAATGTAAGCATCCCAAACAAAAATGGTTTTTAAGCAAAGACAAAGTTTCCTGCTATCCCGTACTTGCTTGTTTTAATGGTTTCCAATATCGAATAGAATGCGAACGTTTTTGTACTCTACCTCGAAAAAATCCATCAACAAGAACAGAAAATCCCGTATCCCGTATAGTAAATAATATTCAAACTCAGTTGGACTCGCAGGCCACAAAGAGTTTTAAAACCACAACTAAAACTACTACGAAAGTGTCCCAAGTAACTAAACCAAACATATTTAAACCTTTTACTACGACCGATCCAGGAAAACTGATGAAGACAAGATTTAAATAAATTTTGGACATGTCTCAGGGATAGCAACATCAATAAAAAATGCTTGGAAAATCTTAAGGGAATTTTGTAAACAAACAATAAATATTATACAACTTGTATTTTTGTATAAGAGCTACGAAACTTAATTATGTGGCATTTAGAGTATGAAATAAACCTCCTGTTGCCATTCAGGATAATTACGGAACACGAAACAACAACACAAAGGGAACCTGGTAACAAAAATGTCACCCAACAAAAACAACAAATAACCGCAACTACTTAGCAACATTATACACTTCCGTGCCAGCATCAGGATCTGAAAAACCAACCCAAAACGTAATTATTGTTGCGGTAAATGCGGCGCATCCCACCATGCCCCTCGACCGCAGACCCGGCTTTTTAATTTCTTTATAAAAAACATGGAAAAAAAATGTAAAGTATGAGTAAGTCCTTTTGGTGTACCGACTTTTAAATACGCAGTGATATTCGCTTTTTAAACTCAAATGTAAAGTATCTACGATGGGGAAGGAAATAAATACATTCTTATGACAATATTTCGAACTTTAAAAATATCTGTTTTAATTTAATATTGAGTTTAAGCAATGTCTAAATTAGGAAAAATTTTAAAACCACATTATACCCTAAAAAATTGAGGTAACAACCGACTCGAAAAGACAGACGTACGGTGTGGGTGCTATAGAGTAGGGCAGACTGCGTGCGAAAGAGAAGTGTATATGTCAGCCTGCCGCGAAAATTAATCCATTTGCTGTGACAATGACTTTTATGCGGTTTCCAGCAACGCGGCGGCGGGGGCTGGGGCCATCATCCGGAATTGCCGGCCAGGAAGGCACTACGGCCGGACAGTTGGCAAAGTCAAGCCGCAGGCGAAATGCGGGCCGGACCGGGCCGGGCCGGAGACTAACTTGTGGAAATAGACCATGCCGGCCGGCAAGGGCGGAGTAGCGGGGTAGCAGGGTGAGAAAAGCCGGGGAAAAAACGCTGGGGAGCTTCACAATGCTGCCACATGTAAATATTTGGCGACATTTATAAAAAATGTTTTCGGGCTGCCCCGAGACCCCTGAATTCGACCGAAGCCGCGAAGCCTTATCAAAGCAATTATCTCTAAGATGCTTGCCCTCCGTCCATCCACTTTTCCCACAACCACCTTGGACAGTGGCAATTGAGCTTAAAATTAATACTATTGGATTTAAAATAAATTTAAAACAAATATTTCATTTTAAAAGATAAAATATTGTTATGTAAAAAAAAGATTTTGAGTCTCTATGGGGACATACAGTTTGAGAACCTATGTAAAATAAAAGGTAACAATCACCTTAAAACCACTGTGCACCATTGACACCAACAGTGACCGGCGACTTCTATTGTGGAAAGTACCCTCGTTTGCCGGCCAGTCCCCATTGTTTGATTTGGAACAGTAACGGAGACAAAGTACATAACATTTCTCTTGATTTTCTCCATCTCTTTCTAGGCCACCATTTTTGCGGCGGATTTGGCAAATGCCGAAAATTGTCAAATGTTGCGGTCAATTGGCGGGGTCACAGGGAGTCGGAGTGAGACGAGTTTATTTGGTGGGACGTAAGAACTTGAAAAATACTCATTGTCTAGTGCATGTTAAGGCCTTTAAGCCCCTTCGAAATGCCTCAACGAAACTGTTTAAAGTTCTTATTAGGTTTATTGGCAGACTTAAGAGTAGAGAAAGATCTTTTATACAGGAATCGCTAATACTAAGCACATGATTATTTACATTGGGCCTGTGATAGATAATATGGAATTTTCGATTAGCCAAAAATATTCTGCTTGATGGCAGCCCAAACACCTTGACCTCGTCTCGGGGTCAAATCGTTTTCGATTTCCTTGTGGTATTGCTCCCGTAGCAGAGGATCCATGGGGCCCCAGTTCTTTTTCGGCGTAAAGGCACCTCGAATCTTGGCACCCAATGTTGTACCCGGATCTCTGATAATGGCCACTATCATCCAAATGGGTAGCTGAAGAATTCCAAAGGCAGTAATCATCCAGCCAATGCCTATAAAAATAATTTGTATCTAAAGTCTCCAGAATATGATTTTAAAAGTTCTCACCGTAGGCCCAAGTGGGGTAGATCACATTGTTGTAGGTCAGGGGCTCGTAGGTTGCGTAGAAATATATCAAAATAGTGGTCATAATGAGAGGTGTGATAATGCTCCAGCAGAGTCTCCAGTAGAGGCCCACCTTGCGTCCCAGCATGAACTCAATGTCCTTGCAAAGGCGATCGGTACCGTAAATCCAACCGATCGTATACAGCTCAGCAATTCCCAGCACCAGAGCAATCATCGAAGCTCCAAAGAAGTCCACTAAAGTCAGCATATATTGTCCTCCCTGAAATTGGAGGATAATTTTTTAAAATAATGTCATTGAGTACAACAGTGCGTATGCGTAATATGGAGTATTGCTTGGAATATTGCGTATACGTTGCAACTTCTCAACCTTAAGCTTTTTAAATTTATGTTTTAAAAAAATACCCATTTATAGCGTAGTATAAAAGTAAAATCACTTACCGGAGTTATATATATAAGTCCAATCACAAAGCTGACAACAGCAATAAGCAGCGAACATTGCCACTGTTTAAAGTTGGGGAACCGATCCCGAATGGCAGTCACTGAACAGGATGTCATGGCAATGTTCGAGCCGATTCCCAGGACAAACAACATAAGGAAGAACAGCACCGAAAATATCTGTGGGAGGCTCTTGAACTTGGAAATGGCGTCCGGGTACGAAATAAATGCCAAGCCGGCGCCACCCTTTACCACCGTTCCAATGTCATCGGTGCCGATCTCATGAGCCAAATGGCCCAGGATACCGAATATCGTGAAACCAGCTAGCAGGGAGGTAACCGTGTCCAGACTGGTCACAATAACTGCATCCCGGTGCACATTGTGGCCGAACTTGTTGAAGGAGGCATACATGATGATGTTGCCGAAGCACACGGACAGGGAGTAGAAGCACTGGGTCACTGCTGCGTACCACACTTTCGGATCCAGAATCTTGCCCCACTGGGGCCTGATGAAGTAGTAAATGCCATCAATGGACCCTGGCAGGGTTACAGCCCGCACCAGAAGGACACCCATGATGATGTAGGGGAAGATGGCCAGGAAGTAAGAGGCTTTGCCGGAGCTTTTGACGCCACGACGAATGATGAGGAAAACACTGGCCCAGGCCACGAAAAGTCCAAGGACCAGTTCCCAGTTGGGCAGGCCGATTCCATCGTCGATATTGGGCAACTCGTGCAGAACTTCCTTACTATATATGGGGAAAAATGTCTAATTAGGATAGAGATTATCAGAAGAAGCCACCACCAGCTAACCATCACCATTATTGCATGCGCGTATGATACTTTTTCAAAAAAACAGAAGCAAAAAAAAATGTTTAAGCTTATTAAAGGGTTCTCATTAAATCCTATGGACAATATGAAGACAAAATAATTTTGAAAAATAATTTTAGCCGAAAGTCCTTTTATGAATTTCCCAGTAAGCATCATATCCGCATATTGCCAGACAACTTAGCACTTACACAAAATACCATTCCGAACTGGTGATCACCCGCTCAGTTTCTGATTTGATTGTGTAATTTTGCGATCGCTGATCACCGTCATCCACACGAAGCCAATTACTTGCATCGGGGGCTGAGTTGATGCAGTTGGGACCCCACTCCGCAAGGCATGTGGCCCAGGGCAGTGGGTTGCGGAATGATTCAATAAAATATCTGCCAATTATCGCTACCAGGGCGGCATAGTAAGTGCTGAGCATAAACACCTGGAACGCCTGGCCGGCTCCGACACCTTTTTTTTTCATTCGATTTTCGAAAAAAAACGAGTTACGAGGAAAAAAAAGAGTTAAAACATTTATCAGATGGGTTAGAAGAGAGTTGTGAGCATTGGAATGAAAATGATTAGACGAGAAGAGTAATAGAAACAACATAGACATAGTTAGTAACTTGATTACTTTGTTATTTGAAAGCAAATTTAGAGATCAGTCAAGTTTATGGCCAAGGCCATACAATGTTGTGAATGAATGGTCCCCCAACGCCTCAATACAAATATTGACGCTGGCGATGGTGATGGATCCCAATTGGATGTCAGTCAGATGGAATAATTTTCCGATTTGGATGGTGCAATCGCTGCGGTCTATTGCACTGCCACATCACAATTGATGGCAATAGGCGCTATGATTGCCGGCTCGGGATGCGGGTACTCATTCAATTAGGCCAGCAATAAAGCGGACATCACCGCCTTTGTGGGGCGTGCCATAAACTTGAGTCTACAGTCGCGATTTCGCGTTCACAGCGGCGATAAGATTAACCACAGAGATGCAAACACACACCGACGCACAACACCGAAAAACATGCGGCTGCAACCAATCCACCAACCGAACTGGCCGAACAAAGCAAACCACTTACAGAAAATACAGCTCGGCGGATGCCACAGGCTGCTGCTGGGGCAGACCATCCATTTCCATGGGGCTGACCAATTTGGAGGTGTTGCCCTGGCTGGACGCCACACAGAACGACTGCCAGTCCGTCCGGCACTCGGACCAGGGCAGCGGAGAGCGAAACGAATCGAACAGGTAGCGCAGGGTTATGCCCATTATGGCCACGTAGTAAGTGGTAACCATAGATATCGATATCACCTGCCCAATTCCAACACCTACAGGATGCGGTCGCGCGTATGGGACAGTCAGGTTTGTTGATGAACTGAATGAGGATGTACTTTCTGCCTATCAAAGTTGCCATGCTTGGGGAGGTTTGGTTTTTCAATAGGTTTTTTTTTAATGTTATAACCATATAGAAATAATTGCAAAACTTTCGTAGAATGAATCTGACCTTACTTTAGTATTAGACTCTGTTTTAGCTTTAGATATTTTGTTGAAGTCTTAACATAAGGAAATATAGTTATTTGTTTTAAATAACCTTTTAATTAATGTAAAACCATAATTCTATTTAAATTTTTAAGGTCATGGCAACTTCGATGCGACTGAATCTTACTCGCAAACGCTTACCTTTCATGGCCGGACACAAATCGAAAACTTTTACCGAGCCGCGGCTTGAAAACTGGCCAATTACCATTTCCAGATAGTAAATCGGTTTGCCAATCAGGAACAGGACAATGAGATATGGGATGAGGAATGCGCCGCCACCATTGTCCAGGGCGGTGAAAGGGAAACGCCAAACGTTTCCGAGGCCCACAGACATGGCGATGCAGGACATCAGGAACTCGATTCCCTTGCCCCAGGTGGCACGCTCCTCTGGCGACTTTGCGGCCTCTGCGTCGGTGGCATTATCACGGGGAACTGAACTGGTGGCCTGTGGAACGATGATTAGTGGGTCCAGGGACTAAGTATGTATATTCCGAAAGTCACCTACCGAAATGTCCACGGTGCTGGCTGTGCTGCGACCATCGTCGCTCACAAAGGCAGAATTTTGGTAATTCCTGCGGGATGACTCCATTTTGCCTGAAAATGATTCCAGACGAGTGTTCTATTAGCATCGGATTGTGGAATGGAAATGGTTGGACGCGAGTCTTTGTGGAGGCTGTATAACTGACAATCAGTAAAAACCTAGCTGATCTTGAAGATAACGAATGATGTCACCGTCACGGGAAAGATAAACCTAGATTGTCAGGCTTTTTAGACAAGAGAGGGTGGCTGCGTGGCCCTTTAGATACCAAAATTATGGCTGATAAGGAGCAAATGTTTTGTGAGATGTTTCTAAGCAAAGAAGAATGCTTGAAAATTATGAGCGACGAATCTAGACAATGCATTTCTTAATTTGTTGCAAATCATTAGCACAAACAAGATATAATGTGTAGCTCGGACACAAAGCTATCTTATCAAATGGCTTTTAAGTGCGAATCTTTAATAAATTGTCTTCATAATGTCAGACAAAAAATTACTCGACTAGATAGGTTGCCTTATTAATTTACACCTTGTTTGATTTACTGCATCGAGATGTGAATTAGTTTGAGTGTGAAAACCGAGAGTGTGGTATAAATATTAAGATTAACCTCGGGTGAGCAAATATTTGCGTGTGTAAATGTTAATATATTTACAATTGACTTGACGAACCGGTTGACAGTAGCGTGAAATATTGACACGTCTGGCTTGCATTTATTTAGAATTATTAATTGACTCAGAGGTGGGCACGTTTTGCGATCAAAATATGGCTTGTCAATTTAATTTAGCTTCTCGTTAAAGGTATAAATCGGCTTTGTTCGATTCATTAAAGGAGTCCATAAATTTGACTACTTAATTCGCAAAGGAATGCACAAGTCATACATTTTCCTTTGAAGTGTTTTCTTGTTTATTGAAGCAATTACTGCAGTTTGTTAGATAATATTAGAAATGCAACCTAATTGGCACTGGTTAAGTGCAGTCGTTAATTACAACATTTTTACTCCAGAGTCTCAAATGTTTACGTTTAGATAACTTTATTATCAAGAGACATTTGGATGTTAATGAGTGTGTGATAAAAACCACTTTGATATTGACAATGTCGCATACTATTCATCTCCGTGGAAAAACGTCATAAAATTAAATATATATTAGTATCTTTGTGAAACATGTATACATTTTTCAACGGAAAATAATTTGCTTATTTATTGCAATCTCATCTCATTAATAAAAACAAAAACTTGACTGCCCAAGCAACAACGGAACATTTAAATTAATTTTATTTTTTTCGACTATTGTGAAACTGGTTTTTAATTCTCGTTAAAAATAAAATTATTTCAAAGCAGACGGTCGACGTCGGAAAAAATGATTCCCCATCAGATGAGTCAGACGAGTCGAGATCTATCCCCGGGCTATGCTTGAATTCTTAATTTATTGAATCTTAAGAGATTGTTTTATGACGTCATGCTTATAAATCCTGATAGGTAAGTTACAAGCAGATTAAACTGGAATTCTTAAAATGCCAGAGGGAATGGTTTGCTGGTTAAAATTTAAAAAATTGTTTATTGTTTGACTGCTAAGCGCTCTGTTCTTCAATCGAATTCAAACGTTTGATGATAAAAAGCCACTCCACATACACAATTTTTTAACAAAAACACTTCAATCGACTACCGTCGGGGCATTAGCATGCAAAAACGTGTTTTTATGGACAACTTGTTGCGGTTGCTGCCAAAACAAACAGACGGTAACGATCGATAGACGACGAATCACAATTATTCATATTATGTATGCAGTTTTATGAGTTACGAACCCACGTTGCGTATACGTCATAATATCTAGCCAAAGGTCAGTTCATCGGGTTTTGAATATCAAAACCGTTACTAAAGCTATTGGCCCAATACATGTCCCAGGGGGTGTTTGTGTTAACACAAGGAAAACATTTGGCAGGTGTCTTGTATTCTTATAATCTACTTCGTGATATTTTCGAAGTATGTATGTTACTTAGCCCGAACTCGTACTACCTAATTTGCATGATCTTTTCTTCCTTGAACCGACGTGTTGGTATTTTAGTTTTTACCTGTAGTTTTTAAGCGTCTTCTTATTTTTAACACAACAATGAGGCTTGCACCTTCGCCAGTGTCTTGTCTGCCAGGCGACAATTGAGCTTATGCTGATTTTCTGGTATTGTTGTTGGCGATTTGAATTGCCGATGTTGTTGTTATGGTTGATGTAGGTAAAGTAACAAGCGGCTATAACCACTTTGAACCGGCTGGAGTTATTTTTTGTTTTTGTTGTCCAATTAAGACTCTTTGCCCCGCCAAGGTTGTTAAAATGTTAAGAGTTTAGCACTTTTAGTCTCAATTCTATTGTTTAACAAAACTTATAGCTCAAATTACTGAGCATCTTCGCACACGATTTTCGAATATTTTCGAATGTATCCAAAAATAAAACCCGTTATTATTGCATTAGCCTTTTGGCAGCTGGTCGCCGAGCGCGTTTCCCGATCACGTGAGCCAAAAGCCGAAAAAGCCAAGCCGAGTGCCCGCAGCCAACTGAATGAGCCAGGGCAAGGTTTCGATGGTTTTATTGTGAACTTGACTCTAGAGCCGTTGCCGTATTCAGCCATCGTTAATGCAGGTAATATAGGTGAAAGCTTGGCCTACAGTTTTAGAGCTATTGGGCGTGCGACCAGACTATGCGAAGATCGCTTTGAATGGTGTGTGCTTTTGGTTTGTTATTTGGCTAAGTAAGTAGGAAAGATCTTGTGTAAAACTGATTATATAGACATGTCAAGTGGCCATATATGGGGATATGGGGGATTTCGATGCAGATTGATAGGGAATCGACCCACAAATCGATTAAGGTATCCCTCTCAAGGGTCAGATAAAAATTGACAAAGATATACGTATGTGAAGTGGCTATATGTGGGGATCCATAATTTTGAAAGGGGTTCCTTGGCAAAAACTGGAAAAAACTTGATCGAAAATTTTGTTGCCAGATTTTGATGCAGATTGATAGAGAATCGACCAACAAATCAATAAAGGTATGCCTCTCAAAGATCAGATAAAAATTGATAAAGATATACGTTTGGAAAGTAGCCATATATGGGGATCCATCATTTTGAAAGGGGTTCCTTGGCAAAAACTGGAAAAAACTTGATCGAAAATTTTGTTGCCAGATTTTGATGCAGATTGATAGAGAATCGACCCACAAATCGATTAAGGCATCCCCCTCAAGGATCAGATAAAAATTGATAAAGATATAGGCATGGAAAGTGACTCTATATGGGGATCCATAATTTAGTGGCCATTCATGGGGATTCATAATTTTGAAACAGGTTCCTTGGAAAAAAGTGGAGAAAAATTTATCGGAAAGTTAGTCGCAAAGCTTAAATGCAAATTCGACCTACAAATCTTTAAGATATTCCTTTCAAATATCGAACAGAAATAGGAAGAGAAAAATAGGGGGCATTCCAAGGGGTCATAAGAGTCTCGGATTAAGCTTAAATTTTGGAATTTGTTATCTTTCTAAAGCAAACTTGTGTTCGAGTGTTTTGTTCCAGCTTAGCTTCAGAATTTTTCTGCATTTTTCTTAGCTTAAACTTCAATTTGGGGGCTTTATTTGCTTCAGCTCCAGGCTGTAAGCCATGGCAAGTTGCACTTACACTTTTCTCATTAAACTCACCGATGGACCAGCACACACATAGACAATATAACCTTGCGTGCGTTTGTATATAAACATAGGGCCATTGTTCTTATTTGACCAACAGGAGCTGAAGTCGGAGACGCTGCCGAGGAAGGAAGCTAAGCAAAACAACACAAATTGTTATGATAAAAGTTTTTATCAAGTTTTCGTTTCGTTTTTGTGTGTCGTCATCGTCTTGGCCTCGGTCTAGCTCAGTCGTTGATTTTCCCCATAAGATAGGAAAAGCGCTGAGAAAGGGAGATGGAAGGGAGATGGAAAGAGAGAGAAAGAGTTCTTCGTTGGCTAGCTGGAAAATGCATAAAACAAAGCCCCCAGGGTATATAGTCCGAGAAGGTGGAGCGGGCTGGTTTGTCTCATAAAATGTTAACTACTTGCAAAAATACTGCTAACTGGTAAAACTTTAAGCCAAAAATCATTAAGTCTGCACAGAGAATTCTGTCGTAGTTGTAGTGTGAGAAGGCCAGACTCTCGGCCAAGGATGTGGGGCAAGAAGTTTCCATGTTTTATGCTAGAAAATTGGTTGCATGGCCATTTTGCGGTTCACTCCGAGCCACAGAGGGATTTTCCCCACGTCCTTTTCAGATGCAACATCTACTGTAGGTTTTGGTTTTTGCCATTATGACTGGGACTTTGGGGAGGGACAAAAGTGGTCAATATCGGAACCGGTCACTTCTCAGGGCACCAGCAAATATTATCCCTGCAACTCCCTCTGGGTGCATCCTGGGTCCCCTCCCAAGCACACAACTTTTTAATTGCAATTAAAAACTAAGCAAAAGTCTTGGCTAAGAATATTTTCAATCCCAGGCTTAGCTGCTCCATTTCTGTTTGTTTTTGCTTCCAAATTAAATGACAGGAGCTGAAACCAAAAAAGGTGCAGATTACAATTTTTACATTTAGCTGCGAATTAATTTTAGAAACTTTTATTATCAGCACCTTCACGTCTGATATTAGCTAGAAATATTATATATTATACTAAACCATAAAACCATAAGTGGAAAACCATAAGAGCATCCCTTTGTTTCATCGTAACTTTTTCATAAAACAAGAAAGGAAAGCTAACTTCGGGCGGAGCCGAAGTTGATATACCCTTGCAGTTAAAACCGGATATATATCGCAAACATCGGATATAGTTGGCCGATCCTTATGAGAATATGATAATATAACCCAATTTATTATAATACAAAATTTAAAACAAGTGGTATTTCTACCAAAAACCATTTCCGATCGTTTAGTTATATGGCATCTTTAGGATATAGTCGGCCGATCCTAATGAAATTTCGGCATGTCGAAATATTTTGCCAAAAATAGCTCTTGTGTCAAATTAGAACTGTCTAACTCTAAAAACACCGAAGTTATACCATTTCCGATCAATCAGTTATATGGCAGCTATAGGATATAGTCGGCCGATCCGGGCCGTTCCGACTTATATACTGCGTGCAAAGGAAAGAAGGGTGTGTGCAAAGTTTCAAGACGATAGCTTTAAAACTGAGAGACTAGTTCGCGTAGAAACAGACAGACAGACGGACAGACAGACGGACAGACGGACATGCTCATATCAAATCAGGAGGTGATCCTGATCAAGAATATATATACTTTATAGGGTCGGAGATGTCTCCTTCACTGCGTTGCACACTTTTGACCAAAATTATAATACCCTCTGCAAGGGTATAAATATGAAACTCGTTTTGTGATTAAGTTTATTGTGTAATTTTCATTATTATGTTTAACAATTGAAATCAAAGCTCGTCTGATCCCCCATTGTGGTTAATGCCCAGTCCTGGCGAAAATGAAATGAAAAAGTTTCTTACAATTTTTCGGCACACTAGGATGCGTTCGTTCTGCAGACACTGTCTTAACTGCCCAACTTTCTATGGTTTTCGGAGGCTGCAGTGGCCCGGATATCCATGTCCGACCGCCTCAAAGGCTCCTTTGGCTTTTGTGGCCGGGCTAGAAATCATTTCACTGCCGGACCAAACTCCTCCCACACCTTCTCGACTCCGGCTACTCACATGTTATGTGCAAGGTAATCTCCTTTATTACTGCGGCAACTTTTTGCCAAAAACGATGCGCGGGGGTGTCGGGCATAAAACAGGATTTTCAGAAGCTAGGTCGTCGTTGTCGTTTACAACTTTTGCATAACAGGCAATGGGACAAACTGTAAGCATTACGCAAATGTTTATTTGCGGACACAAAAAGCCACCAAGCCATAAAACAAGTTTTCCTCAAATTATATATTGGACAAATCTCGTAAATGCTCCAAGCCGGGCGCTAATTGAAAATGATTCTGGGCTGTTAGTGTCCTGTCTTCCGCAGGAGGTAAGCAGTCAAAATTCTCATAGCTAAGAATATGACACATTCCTTTGGGCAATTAACAATTATGGCTCGAAATTAACAAGTTTTTAAATGCTACTTGCTTTAATTTTGTATTAAAGATTAGAAGTGAAACTTAAAGCCTTTCTACCAGACTCCTAGACTCCTGAAAAAGGAAATTTAAATATCCTTTTTGTCCGTTTTCTCTTACTCTCTCTTAACCATATTGCTTCTTTTGTTTTTTCTATTCGTTCGCCATTTGGCTTTTATTGCCACACGCGCTTAAGGCTCTAAATTTTAATGCGTTTTCATTTCCAGCATTTCCTGAATATGTTTTTATAATGGTTTTATAATTTCAGCTCACAGAAGAAAAGTAGAATATTGTTTTTATTTAATCTTGAGGAAGAGAAAGGCCAATTAAGGTGCTTCAAAGTGACATTTCTATGTTGTTTCCTTTAAAGTTTAAACTATTTCTTTTATAATTTATTCTTGGTCTTTTTAAGACTATTGTGAAACCACTCTTTAGGAAAAATATTAGCTCTTCTGGCCATATTATTAGTCAGGCTGACACAACCAGCTGGCCGCAGAAGATGATCAGTGGATTACCACAGCATCAGCAGTGCTCGTGGCACTGGAGGAGTTAAAGTGGCTGGAGGAGATGCAGCAAAAAGCCGCCATTTTTCTGGCTTGTTTGACAATGGTTGCGGTGTGGAGCATGGAGTTCGGAACATGGCCGCCATTCATCGTCCGTTCGTGCGGAGCGGCAGCCGGAAGCTGCAGCAGATGTTGAACGTGACCATGACAACGATTCCATCCGTACACATAAAATAAATTTACTTTGATAAATGAATCTAAATGACTCTTAATATGAATAGGGCTGAAATGGGGCGTAAATATTTAAAAAGAAAGTCTTTCCTTAACTTCTACTTAGCTGCCGTCTTAATCCAAAATATGTTATTTATTTAATAGACTTTTTCTCCAGTGTATTATTGCTTACCATAGCCATACAACCACTAATGCTGTTCTAGTTGTTATGGCTGTTGTTCGACTCAAAGAGGCATGCAATGCAAGTTGTTATAGTTAGCTGACTCTTGTGGTGCGTGCAGTTTGCAAGTTTTCCGCTGCAAGTTGGGCGTGCTCCTTATTCTTGGACAGTGGGACAGGGATACCGATTTCTCAACACCTTATCGGTGGATACACACCAATAATTTGGTGCGTTTTATGTTTCTCCATCCAGCGTTTTCAGCACCTTCCTCACCCCGCCAGTAAAAGTTGAAAGGATTCTTTGAGACAAAGCTATCGGGGTACTTTTTTTCGGCTGAGTCCTTTTTAACCTTCCTTTTTGGCTTAATTGTTTTCGGCACGTTGAGTGTGAAAATGGAAATGTGTCTGAAGGCGTTCAACTTGTCAAGGGTTAAGCGAGAGGTGAAATTCGAGCTCGCTTCGATGCATCGCCAGGCGACGACTTTTGTCTTCTGATGCCTTTGATGGGGCTCGCCTAATTAGCATCGGGCCGAAACAAATTGCTTGTTAATTAAATAACGCCAAAACATGAAAAGGATTTCGTTCTTTTGTATTTTCTTTCACGCAAAACAGTTCAAGTGGCATCGAACCCATCAACAGCCACTCAAGGCTTCGAGAGAAATTATATAAAATCAGTTTGAATTCATTTTGAAAATTAGGATGTAGGGGAAATTAAAAATAAGACTGAAGCGTGTTTTTAATTTTAAATCTTTATTGGATCAGCTTTTTGATAAGAAAAATTAGGGTTAAATAGAGTCCCGAACTTACCCTTATCTTTGTATTGCGCCACTTAAAGAGATGAGTCCACAATGTCTGCGTTTGAGTGACCAACTTCTTCTGGCCCTTTCGAAATTAGTACTGCCAACCAATAAACTGCAATACCGGGGCAGGGACTGGCATAGCATTCTGTTTTGTCCGTAGTGCGATGGCAATTTTATGTCAGCTGCAGTGCAATATGGAAAAAGAGGCGGTGGCCCGAAATTTTGAAAACGTCCATGTCGCGGGTCATTAGAGACACGCGATGCCTGCAACTAGTGCGAGGAAATCGTAAAATCGAAACCACAAAGGGCGGCGGCCCGAGGGATACGGCAAAGTCGAATGAACTGTGAAGCGCCGCCAACCGCAGTTGATGGGCAGGAAAATGCTTTCGGGAAACGGAAGGAAAAGGAAACCGATCGTTGACCAAACACTGCGTCTCTTATGCGTAATATTAAGAGGAGGAAATTCAAAGCAAATAAACGAATGACGATTTTAAGAAGCTACTAATTAGGTTGAGAAGAAAATATACATTAAACGAATAAAAACATCTGTCAATATAGTTCCTTGGCAAAATATCCTTGATTCAAACTATTCATGCAAACTATCCTACATCATTCCTTGTAATTCTTTGCTCGCAATGTTTGATGCCCTGTGATTTTCCCATATTTTCTTACCTTTGTTATGCTCACATCTGTCGTTGTCATGGCCCCAAGAAGAATTTTTCTATTTTCCGATATTGTGCGGTTGCTGTGCGAAGCAGCAGGTGCATGGACCTAAACGTTTTTCTATTCACTTTTGCCTAATGCGTGTATGAATGTATGTGCGAGTGTGCATGAAACTCAATTCAAAAATACTTAACAAACATTTATTTGAATTTTTCCCTTTTCGCATTTCTTTTTTTTATTATTGGCAGCTCTTCGCAGTTGTTGTAATAAAAATGCAAATAACTCGAATTCGAATGGGTTCGGTTAGTCGTATGCAAAGTGCCAAAAGCTAGAAAAATCCCCCCCTCACTTTCCATTCTGAGCGTTTTCCTATATTTTCCGTTTTGGTCACGAGCATGCACATAATTTTAATGCCAATTCAATTTAATGGTTCATTTCATATGAAAATTGTAAAAAGTCATGGCTGCTGTGGCCGAAAAAATAAAAAGATGGGACGCCACCCATTGAAACTCCTTCGAATATTTGGTTGGTGATGTCGAATACAAATATTGTTGTTGTTGGCACTTTGGCATTTTGTCATGCGTGATTTTTAGGGTTGTGGAAAAAGGACTGGAAGGGCTTGTGGGGAGCTCCTCTATTGTACGAATGCAGCTGCAGGCAACAAAAGAAATTTTTATTTTCCTTGCACTATATTTATTTTATGTTTACGTATATTTTATTGCACTGCCTAAAAAGTACCGTGCAATGTAAGAAAATTTAAGATATAATCTAAAACCCTTATTCTTAATATTGGTTTTTATAAATTTGTTTTCGTTTATTAAAAAAAGAAATTCTCATATTTATAGGGTAATTGATAAGCGAATAATTTTATTAGTAAATTAAATTTTTCCTCAGGCACGTTTTAAATTTGTGAAACATGCATTTGCATTTTGATTTTTCTCCATCATATAGTACTTTCATATGTAGACTACCCCATATATTTTGTCTGTACTTTAGTATAAGTATATATATATTTGCCTGAATTCTCCAGAGCCCCCTAATGTCCTTGTCCTATTGAAATTTTTGAATTTTTGCATTTATTTGATTTCCATGTCAAAGTAAATTAAATATTCGTTACTATGGTAGCTTTGTTGGCATTGACATGTGAAAAGTTCCTTATGGTTTAAAAGGTAATGAGTAGCACATCATTTACCTTAAATAAAAATTTGAAGTTGCATTTTCCAAATACATAGTGTTTTTTGAACTTTTTGTGAAGTAGTTAAGTGGTCTGCACCAAGCGTTAATTCCAATTTAGATGAAGTATGAAATACTACAAGTTTTTTATTCAAAATGTATTTTTTCGCAGCCAAACAAATGCCAAATTATTACCTCCATGCTTGTTCTCATTTGATAACCAACTTTTTTTAAATTTCTTCTATTTTTTATTTACCTAATTCTAGGAATAACCAGCTTTGCTAACATTTTTGAGGTTTTAGAAGTTTTAAAAAGTTATTATTAAAATTATCCCATATCCAATTGCACCATTTTAATAACAGTCTATTTTCAATATGAGCTTTAATGTAGCGCCCTTAAAATTTTTTGTTTTTTCATGCCATTTTATGGGCTTAAAACTTTAAATTGCTTCAAGCAACGAATGCCTGGGAAATATGTGCAGGGCTAATGGATTCTTTTGCCTTTATTTTCACTTTTTTTGATGGGGTCGGATTGGGTGCTCGTTGTTGTGAACTAATGGAAGCGCGGACGACGACGACCTTAAAAATGTAAATAAATGTTTCTTTCGTTTTGTTGTTCACGAGCTGGCTACCTTGTGCTTAACCCCTTGAAACGCAAACACATACACACACTTACCGAGATCACCCCAGGGGGCACGGGCAAAAGAACTCGTTTGGCCGCTTTTAATGCCGCGTAAATTTTGCAGGATAATCCAATAAAGAGATTTTCGTTGTGGCTGTTGCCGTAGTCATTGCCACGGAGCGTACACAAAAAATGGCTAAAAAAATACAGCTAAAACCTGTCCATGAAAACAATTGTGTTGTCTCGCGGCAGTTAAATAGGAGACAGTGTAAAAGAAAATTGATTTACTAATCAATTAAAAATTAAGTTTGTTTCAAGAAAATTGTAATATTGATTACAAATTATTTTAAAAATATTCTAAAATACACAAATCAAAAAAATTTATAAATAAATCTATAAACCTTTGAAGTAGGAATGAAGTAGTGATGTGTATTGTAAAAAATATCGAGAATAATTGGAGCTTATATGCCAGATTTCCCTTTTTTGGTCGGCAATCATTTCCGTTGTCCTGAAAAGGCTCCAGAGGGCTTCACGTCCACTTGAAAGTCCTCGATCAGAAGTAAACTACTTTAAAATCACCATGAGTGGAGTTTTGAAATAATCAATCTGCATAAAAAAAGTAAACAACAACATCAATTTAACAACAAATTGCCTTCAACAACTAAAGCGCATTGATGTGAAAGCACGTCAATATTCATATTACTCATACGCACAGTTGAACAATTCAAACTACACTTGTGCCTAGACAAAGGGATCTCGAAGTTTCTTTATAAAATGTAAACTCTCTTTTAAATTAATAAAATGTACTGAATCGATAAAACATTTTCTTAAATTTTTTAATATAATCTCATTATTATTTATATTTATTTGAAAATTGTTCTATATACAAGATGTTCAGTAGGATGAAACTAAAGTCAAACGCCAAAAGCGAAACACACTTGCTGCTGATTTTCTCATTTCATTTCACATTTCCTCGTAGCGTTGCCGATTTCCAAGACAAAACAAATAGCAAACGAAGCGTGTTGAGCAAAAATTCCTTGTGTGCTCCAAGGGGAAAGCGAAAGAAATCAATAAATTTCAAAGGAAATAATTAAGCAAGTAATTGACTTGGATTTCTTTTAGGAATTCCTCCATAAATCTCCAGCAGCTAAGCTAGCTCACAGCATATAGAACCTAAAATACGAGGAGGCAGGGAGCATCTTCGTCGTCGCCTCCTTGTTAGTTATATGGTGTTTGTGTGAGCAGACCAAAAAGGATTTCCAGATTAAGCATGTGTAGAGTGGCACTGTAAAGGAAATGAATGTATATCTTAAAATGTATTATATATTTAATCGTTTATTAATACTTCATTTTAGGTCTCCAAAGTATTACATATATTTTAAATTAATAGAAGATCCCCACCCTAATTGTCTTACAATTTTGTACCTTACTGTACCTATCTAATATGTGTATGCGTGTAACAAACTGCAATTGCATTTGGGGTGTGGCGGAAACGGGGATGGCAGCCTCTATTTTACAGTTTCAACACGCCTGGAATGCGCCACACTTACACTTGCCACTAGCTGCTGGCATTCAATGCGAGGACTTTGTGTGCGGGTGAGCTTTCGAGGATTCCGGATATATGGGCAGGGCTTGGGGTTATAAATAGACGGAGTAAGACCCAACGCCTCCAATGCCAAAGACGTCTTCCGAAATTAAAGGCGAAGGCATTTCGGCAAATATGTTTGTTTGGTCAATGCCGAAAGCCATAGAATATTTGTTCACTTTTGTACTTGTGCGTGTGACTTGTGCAGATACTGACAAGTGTTGATTGTTTGGTCGGAAAGAATTTCGATTTCACAGAAAAGATTTAACCTTCCTCTACCAATTGGGTTCATATTACTTTTAACCAATTTTCAAAGCATTTTGGTCAAAATCAAGAATTTGCATAAAGTCTCAAACTTTTTTCGGCTTACTGTAAAATATTTCCAAATAAACATATTCTTTCGTATTTGTGGTGCTTCAAGGAACATGGATGCAATATTGAATATCCTGCATTTAAAATAATAAGTTTTGATGCTGTTTAAGTGGCCACTTCTCGATTTTATGGCTCTTACAGTATCAGCCCGCATGACTGGGCTACGGTCTTTGCTGACTTTGGACACTCATTCCCCTATACTTGCTCTCTCTCTGTCAAATTGTAATTTATACGGGAAAGCAGAGGCTCCAACACCACCGGCGACTGGAGCTTAACTTTTACAATGCATCAATAAATTACATTATCCTTAATTTCCCGCGTTTTTTCCGGTCAACACAGCGCCAGCACAGCGACAGCCACGACGACATTTAACCCGCCCGCAGCCCTCTGGTCAGCGCCATCGTCTCCTGCTGAGCCAGCAATTCGGAGTGGGAGGTATATAGGGAGGTCGGCTAGGGGTAGAGCCGTTAAGGAAAATTGCAAAAAATTGGGGAAAATAAGTTTCATTAAACCGATATGTTGGGCACTTTGTAAAGAAGGCCACAAAACGAAAATATAGTTTATATCTTGGCTTGAAATCGGAAATATATAGTTGAGGAAACAAAGAAAGACTTCCTTAACGATAATCTTAATTTTAACAAATAACCATACCTTATTAATACAAAAAGACTCGCCATTTTAAAGTGGTTTTTCCATGGAATTTAAAATCTCTCCCATTTATAGACTTGCAATCCAGATGATAATCTTTGTTCTAATTCCGCTGACTAGTTTCTAGTTCAAATAGCACAGCTCACATTCTTCGTCAAACATTCCGCAATTGTCCGATATGGAACAAAATTTGGCCCTGGGCCTGGAGCACTTAGCACATAATTACATTGAGTTGTCTGTGTTCGGTGTGCGGTGTATGGCACTGAGTGGGTCAAGGGGTGGCACGCCAAGCGATGGGCTGACTACTAAACCTTAATTAAGCGACGCTGTATTGCGTTTATCTGATGTTGTGTTGGCCGTTCGTTCGGCGGGCGCATATTGAATATTTGACCAATTGGACTCTCGGCCCATCTAACACTCTGAATCGGCTTCCCCAGTTAAGGATGAATTTTGGGCTAATGAGTTTATGTTGGCGGCTTTGCATTTGCTTAGTTTAGGCCGCGCGAATGTGCAGAAACTAAAGCTCGTTGAATGACAATTGAATACTGCTGGAATCTTGTACCTTGTACCAGATATTCAATAATCATTAACAACTTCAAAGTGTAAGATACTTTAGGAGCAGAATTAAAGAGCGGAATATGTATTTTATTTTGATATGTTCTTTATTAGGAAGAAATGTTCAATGAATTTTCTAATCGATTTTTTTCAAAACCCACACATTTCATTCGGTGCTTGTTCGGCAATCCGGCATTCGAATAAAACAAACATAAAGGCTGTTGGATGTATTTATAGTCTAGGATTTATTATGATTGTCGATAGTGCCATCAAAGTCAGCATTAAAAAATTAGTTTTATTTTTGTTAGCTTTTACCTTATAAATGTTTCTACTGGGTATTATAAAGTCTCAATTTTTTCCAAAGCAATTATATTTTATAAGACCCTTTCCGCCCGAGGAAACAGACAAAGGTCTGATTGTGTCCCTTGCCCAGACGAGTGTAATTTTCTTTTACTTTAATACCGAAAACGAAATCAAAAACAACTTGTTACCGTTGTCTGTCATTGTTAAATCTTTTTTTGGAAACATGGATAAGAGGGCAAAGGTCGGGACTGGGTCTGGGGATATTGTTCGAATATTTTCGTAGTTGTCCTATCCACGGCCGATGACTCTGCTTTTGTCACTCGTCAACTTTTCGCGTGGTTGACTTTTCGGGTTAAATTAATTAAGCGTGTGCGTTTTTATTGTTGATTGAATGTACCGACAGGGGCGTGGCCGTCCGACCGCCCCTTTCAATAACCTGTTTGTTCAGTTACCCAAGGACAGTATTGACTTATGGGCTGGCTTGTCGGTGATTGAGCCATACTTACTCCAGGGATCGAATAATTTGCGGTTGAATTATGGCCAGGAAACTTCGACCTTTATACAAATGACTTTCTTAAGGGAAATTCAATCAAACTGATTGAGGTACAACCAGTTGATATGACTCCAAACTTAAATCTTTTTTCTTTTGATAGCCCAGAGACGTATAGTTATACTTTATTAAATTTTATTCGCAAATTGTTCGGAAATCAAATGGTTACACTTCTTTAGTAACAGCTGAGTTCCTAACTGACAAAAGCCAAAGCCAACAAAACCACACTGAACTGGAAATTGCGAAATAAAAGCTACCACATCGCACCCTGAAAAGACACCCACGACCGGGTTGGCGTTTGTTTTTTCATTTCGTATATTTCGACTACAGCCAAAAGTTTGGCATAAAATTTACTAATTTTATAATGTGGCAGGCAGACATTTATTTCGACGCTAATTACAAACATTTAAACTTTTAATTAGTTTTCAAACAAGCAGCGCAAAAATGCAAAGCGAACGCAGCGCAGGCGTGGCTAAGGAATATCCTGCATCCGAGGGTCTGAGGGTCGGAGGGGCATCGTAAGTGAAGACATTTTTACTGGAGATCTCTGAACTTTCTGTTGATGTTTTGATGTTGATAGACTTGGCTAAGAAGAGGGTGTAGGAGTGTATTGCGTATGCAAATTTCAGTTTATGTCTATCGAAAATGAAGAGCCAGTTCACTGTTCATTTGCAGCAGAAGAGGCAAAACAAACAAATAAAGGGAAGATAATGGAAATAAAAATAAGCATGAAAATGCCATCAACAAATCCCAGTACTGATTGCCACTCAAACTAAAATGGAAATTGGCTACAAGAAGATGGCCATAAGTAGCTACAAAAACTCCGGGGGGAGAGCGAGTGAATGGCGTAATGAAATATACTGGGGGGGAGTAAATCAGAGAATAATGTGACTGCTCTTGGCATCAAATGCCAAAAAGTCCTGCCAGTTTGGCCAGTCCTTGGCTCGACTCCCCCATTTTTTAGCAGCCTATGAAGCTAATTGAACATGAACAACGATAAGGGCGGCGAATAAATTTTGAATATCCCTAGCAACACTGAGTACTCAACCAAATACACATCACAAAGCTCGTTGAATGGTAATTTCCTTTCGATCTAAATTTGAATTTTCGTATAATAAATATACATAATCCCGTAACTTTCTAAATCAAGGTAATTACAGAAATAGTTCCCCCTACTAATGGTCCTAATGCAATACACAATCGGTTTATTACGAATTCAAGCCAATTCCACAAATAAACAGAAACAGAGCACACAGAGTACTACACAATCTCGCAATGGAATGGATATGAATATTTAATGGGAATATTTGGTGGCACCACCTGACCGCAGATTTCCTGGGCCACAAGTCATAAAAGTATTAATGCCATTTTAAGTACTTCCGCAATGAAAACTAAACACACCCACATATATGTACATAAATAATCATGGGTGTGTATGTACAAGCCGGCAAGATAGCGCAAAAATGCAAAGCGCACTAATTCTAACTGCAGCATAAATTAAAGCTCTCATGAATAATAATTCAAGACGGTCGGGCAAGGGAAATAACCTACAATAACAACAGTCAGCTGTGTGTTAAGAGCAGGAAGAGCAGACGCCGAGCGTCAAAAAGCCACTTGAGCGAATGCGTTTGTCCTGTGTTCCCAGAATCTGATTCGTTTGCGAAATATTTTTCTGGCAGTACCTACAATAAGCCATTCTGTTTCTGTTAAAAAAATATTATTTTAAAATTTTGATGTTTTGATACCCTAGAAATTCACAATCATTTCAATCATTTCAATTGTTTTCTGAAAAATTTCAAAATAAAATATTAAATTGTCGATTAGAGTTTTTGGAACATGGCCCACATTGGGGCTGCTGCTTGTGTCGCAAAAAGCCAACAAAATTTTATAGCTGTTGTCATTATTTCATGTGCACTGCCACATAGTCACGCCCCCGCCCTCCGCTGGCCTTCCGTTTGCCTCGAAGCTCAGCCAACCGGGCCACCACATTCACACACATACTATACACACACTGCATCCACCCACCGACCCACACACGTTGATCATACGCAGTGTTGTGCTTAAAAATTTCAAATGCATGGCACTTTAGTTCAGAGGCAACAGCAACAGCAGCAGCCTCGTGCTCACTCAGACAGCTACTACAACAACATTAATAACACCAACAAGGACAATTTTTCGAGTCTGATATTTTTGTTGGTCTTGTTGTTGCTTCGCCAGCTACTGCTACTGCTGCTGGTTTATGTTGGTTTTGTATGCGATTTTCATTTTCATATTTATTTATATGTTTTTACGCTGGCTAAACTATGAGTACAAGTGCACACTTGTCTGGCACCCAAAACGGGTGACTCTGGATGGGCGGAGGTTGGTTTTGGCTTAAAGCGGCGCCCCAAATAGCCTTCAGGCATCAGCCAACCCATTATCTAGGAGCTTCTCCTCCACCGAACCCTAGCCGTTTTAGATTGCCAGAGCATTAATTTAAATGTAATATTTGGCAAGCCAATTTAGAGCCAAGTCATTAGTTTTTGGCTAGAGACTGTCTGGCTATGTCGGAGTTTTTAATAAATAATAGTTTCCTCTTTAAAAGAAACATGTTCCAATGACAAAGTCTCCATAACAGTCGCACCTCAAACCGAAAAGGGCTTCAAGTGCCGGCTTAATTAAATACACCAGACTAATTAAGAGCATTATGTGGTGGGTAACTCCTTTGGTCCTCGGGCCTGCCGCCACTTAGTCCCGACAAAGGATTCGAAGACTTTTCACTTTCCACGCTCTTCGAAGTTAATCATACGCCGCTTAAAATTACAAATCACCGTCATCAGCAGAACACGAAGGATATTGCAGTGGCTTTGTCCTGCTGCAAGGATAATAACAGACAGCCTGCTGGGCCAGATTGAGCTGGGACGTTTTTTGTAAGTGTTTTTAACTGTGACCATTTAACGGTAATTATTGCAACACTGTGGCACATTTAAGTGCTCTCGCGGCGAACTTCCCATTCGACTCGGGCCTGGCTTGATGGTCAACACCTGGCCGGCACCCGGTGAAAATGCTCCACCTGGGTTGCATAAATTTCCGGCTCAGCATTTTACTTAATCCCGTCTATTTTGCAAAAGGATTACCAAGGCAACTTTTTAATTCGCCTGAGCCCGAGACCAACCCCAAGCCCCCTTTGAAGTAGCCAGCAACTTCGTCGCCATCTCGCCATCTCGGCATCGCCATCACCGTCAGTCGTGATGTCAGCAGTTTTGTGCGGTGGCCTTTTAATGGGCCGACCATGCTCGTTCCAGCCTTCGCCGCTTCTTTCGGGTACCTACCATCATCAACGCTCCTTTTAATGCCCATCGAGGACCCATTGGATGCGTGGCCAACTGAGCGTGCACGGGAACTTGCCAACTTTGCCACCAGGCGAGAAGATAATAATTTGAAATGATGCATTAAAGTAGCCGTTAAATTGAAGGAGGTAAGCTAAACAGATGGGGACTCCAGGGGTGCTGTGTTCGGCCCCTTTTATACAAAGATGTTTTGTATTAATTGAATAATATACCCAACTAAAAAATACTTAGATATACTTTATCAAAGCCAAAGCTTTGTCCATAAATAATAAATTTCTTCAACATATCGAACAAAATGTATAAACACAAATATTTGTAGCACAATTGACTTCAACCCCAAAATTCCTGTTGGTACACAGCATTATTCAAAATGATGGACTTAAGTAGCCGTTAAATTAAAGTGGCAAAAAGGAAAAATAACAAAAACGAAAAGGGGAAAGATAAATGTTTACTTTTGGCAGCGTGTGTGTGCGTATGGCTTAAGTTTAATACGCCATTCAATCAATTTCTGCACCAGAACACCAGAACCCCGGCTTGTGCTCCATGCTGCCTTATCCTGTCGATGTCCTTCTTTTTCAATATTGTCGTTTGCATTTGCAAGTGAGGAGAACCGAACGGGAAAAGACCGCGTCATTATCCTTTTACGCAAATCAGAGCGGGCCTTTCAGTTTCCACTTTCCGGCTCGAAGTATCCTGGAGCCTGGGTAGGAGCGCCTCGTGCTATGTGCACTCTCCGTTTTAAGTCTTTTGTCTGGGCATTTATTTATTTATTTATTTATTGTCATGCTTGTTTATTGTTTTGCCTTTGATTGGCTTCGGCTTTGGACTTTTGTTGGCTTGTCTGCGTCTTGCCCCATGCTCGTTTATTTCGAAGGATATATCCTGTATGTGTGTATTTGCTTCGATGGAATGAAGTTTATTAGCTTTGTTCTGAAAGGAGTGCGACCGGGAGATAAGTTGGAAGTAATTTCAGAAAATGTGTTTCTGTCAAAACAAAACAAGAGCGACCACATTAAAGCAAATAATGAAAGATAATCCACAATGATTTCTACTTCATTTTGTGATTATATGTTCCAGAGTACATTTTAAATTAAATTTTCTGCTGTACAAAATATCATACATCTTAAAATTAAAATTAAATCTAGAATCGAGTGAGTCGCTCTCAGTCTCTGTAAATCATTCGAAAACTATACACACATTTAATCTGCAATATGTACACAACGTTGCAGCATAAGTACATATAAATATGGAACAAATATGTATTTACTTCCGGAAATCACATATTTCTGGCCAGCTTCGGACTGCCAACGTGCCATTAATGAGCAACACAATTAAATTTCATTCTTAAAATTCCTCAAAAAGATGAAAATGTATTTTTTTATTGCCAGATAAGACTTGATAATACCCACTTAAGGTAAGTTATCAAATAAATATATACAAATTATTTATATTTTATAAAAATGAGAATAATAATTTTATAAAAATTCTATTTGAAAAGAGTTAGTGAACCTGTTATCCAAATGTTTAGTTTGAAGTCCAAACAAAATACCTTTTAGTTTTACCTTTCCATTAATTAAAAGGATATTTCCTTAATTATATTAAATTTAAAGCAAACAAATGAAGCCGATTTCCGTAATTCCTGTGATTGGCTCTTCATGTAGCTGAGAGTTTTCCCGAATACCCGATATTCAGTGTCGGTTAAATGGTATTTATGCATAATATTTTACTAACAACAAAAAGGGGCATTGTACGTGAACGGATATGAGTGTGTGTCGAGTTTGCCTTTATTTTTCTATGGCATAATATAAAACATCCTGTTGTCGGCCCTCGCCAACCTATTGTCATCAATAACCCAAGCCCGAAGGTGTATTTGTATTTGCGTTGGCGTTTGTCAGTTTTCGCCTCTCCGCCTGAGTGGGCTTTGCAAATTTTTTTTGCGACGGCTTAAATTTGTTGCGTTATTTGCGTCATTTCCGAGGAAAATCAAAAAAGGGGAAAATAACTGGGCCAGACAATACAAATCAAAAAATAAATAAATGGGCTGAGGAAAAGAGCTGCTCTGGGGCTGCTTGTACAAACGCACATGTGGGCGGATTGTGTAAAGTGTGTGCTTAATCAGCCAATCAAATTCATATACATATTTTAACACTTGAATGGGTTGGTAAAGAATAAAATTCCAATGCCGTTTGAGTCGGGCCCTAGGGCCACAACAAAATACCAATCGAAACATTCCATGGAGAACAATAAGCAGTGCTTACCAAATAGTTTCGTGGAATTAAATAAATATTTGAAGTTACGATTAATATTGCAACTATCTCGAGTTTGTGGCCCTGCCTTCACTGCTTTATTTTCTCAATAACGTGGCTAGATTTTGTTGCCATCATCAAGTAGCTTAAGTGATTTCAATTTGCGAACCAATTTACTGCTTCAGGGCATGATAATACTCTTTAAACGATGGGGACCGCACACATATGAAGCGAGACACATCACCCCCTCCTATAAAGTTAGATGCTTAGTGGCACTCCCTTTGGAAGCTGTTAGAGTGCAGCCACTTAGCAGGGCTCCTTAGTTGCAGCTGGCATCGCCTAAAACATCGAATGTTAACGTATTTATGGCTGCACTCAGCCTGACAGCACCCAACTGCAATCCCACAAAAAGTGGGCGGGCTGTGGCCCAGCGACGATGTGACGATGGCAGTTAAAGCCAACATAACTTAAAAGGTGCGTCTTAAATTCCAGTTGCTGCCAAGCAGGAGCTGGCAATTATTCCGTTTCCTGCTTTCAGAGCCAACAAGGCGAAAATGTGTGCTCCTTTTTTTGCACACAATTTTTGTAACATTTCCGCCTTTTTGCGTTCAATTTAATTTAACATAAACATTTATATGTTTATTATTATCCAGCGAACACGCAGGCCAGGGACTGGGGCGGTTGGCAGCGCAGCTGCTGTGCACTGTGCAGAAAAGTTTCATGCTTGAAATGCGCATACGTTGCGTATACGTAATATGAAATTTTGTTGCGGACTGAAGGGGTTAATGCAACTAGGGGCTGCCAGGGAGGGAGCGTGTGCTTATGAGGGGAAAAGTATTCACTATAAATTTTGTGTGCACACCACTCACAACAACAACAGGCCAACAACGAGGACGGGAACAACTGCAACAACAACTTTAATCTTAAGTAGCTCAACTTGTTTATTTATCGAAGCAGAAGTTAATGCAATGGGGGTGCCAGTGGTGTGCCACGTAACTGGGGGTACTGGTCTGCAGGGGTGGCCTGAAAAAATGTCACTATAAGTCAACTCATTTCTGTTTCACGCCCCAACATGTAATTTAAACTGTAATTGCTAGGTAAGCGAGCTTTAATTTGAAAATTCAAGCCATAAAATATGTTAAGGATTTGGGAAAGTAGGGATTCTTAAGTCAAAGGAAGGTCATGAAACTTCAGGCTACAAGGTCCCCATCAATAAAACAAATTATACAAAATATATGTGATATGGAAATAACAAAGAAAAAACCCACATAAATAGACTACGAAATTGCGGGCCAAACTTTATCAAAACAAATTGTGAAAGTCTTGCATATAAAACTGACTGAGAACTCAGAGATACGAGCAGATATGGATACAGGGGACATGTTTGGGAAGAACCCAGTCAAATCGCAGAAGGGGCCTAGGGGGATAGAGTTGCAGCAGCAGCGGAAGTGCTTTTAATTTTCCGGACACGTGCGAGCGGCGTAAACAACAGCAAAACAAGTCCGACATATCAGACGACAAATAAGCTAAATTTTCCTTTTATATCTCTTCTTTTTCTGCCCTGTAGTTGATGCTCGGCAGTGGGTGACAAAACAAGAGTTCACTGTGTATATATAAATATTTGCATTAGATATTTAATAATTTTATTATAAGTAGAGCGTCTAGTTCGGCAGGTCTTCCATCTCGAATGACTTCAGCGGGAATTGAAGTACTTGCGAGCCCAGCAGATTCTAAGTCTATAGACCCCATACTGCAGGCTAGACAGCAATATTACTAGAATATATGAAAGAATTATAGAAGCGGCCGCTCTTAATGGCTTGTCATAGTCTAGAATAAGATATATATATGGTCGACCGTATCTGAAATATTTTAACCATTTTAATAATTAAATATAAGATTATAATAAAAGTTAAAGTATATAACACTTACGCGTCGAGACCACCCAAGAAAAAGTACATTATTGTGAAAACAGTGTAGATAATGCAAAATCCTATGGGGTATATGAAATGAAGGAAGCGTGCCGGCAGGGCAGTCAATAAGTTATCGAATGTAAAGGCTATGGTCGGCAATACATGTGTCCAAACACAAAATACTCCAGAAAGTACATCCATGTCGTGATGGTGGGCTTCCCGGAAGGGAAAAATGGCAGCCCAATAGATGATTCCAATTGTAAGTTCCACTACTATGGTGATCCAGTAGCAGGCCCAGAATAATTTGATCACTATGCTTGGAGGAACTTTTAGAAGAAATCAGTTAAATACTTATGTCAAAATAAAAGGAAAATGGGCCTACTCCATAAATCCGATGTAAAGTGATGAAAAGTGATCAGTATTGCACTGTACGCACTTGTAATGCCGCACATGACAAATCCCCAGTTAGTCAAGTAAATAAACCAACTGCCGCGCCAAAAATAAAAGTATATGCAACTGATTACCCCCGTGACGAAGAAGCCAGCAACTAACCAGCGATATATAAGAAAGGCAAGACTTTTGGATTTCGATTGCCACTAAAAGATGGAACATGAGTATGGGGGCTGAATAATTTTATAGGACCAACTTGCGAGCACAGAAAGTCCTGGGGTCTTTCATGATTTAGGGAGAATCGGTGGCAATGGAACTCTTCCTTAAAACTCAGAGCTTCTGGTTTTGGGTTAAAGTATATTGGTGCCTCCGTGTTGGCCATTACATTTCACTAAAAATTTTCGTTACAAATTTTCGAATATTTTTATTTATTTGATCTTGATTTCCATGTTAACTATTCGGAATTTCCAGCAAAGCCCAGTTTTCTAGCCACATATGACCTGACACGATAAAGTCCATAGAAATAGCTAGAAAGTGCCACAATCAGGAAACTGATTCTTGTGATGGTCAAAATAGCACTTTTTGGCTTGGCATAGTTCAGGAAACTATATATATAGCGACGTCCGTTCCTGGAAAAGCACTCAAGCATTATACATTTTGGGATTAAAGTTTTCGATCTTACAAGTCGACTCCTCCCAGTACGTAGAATACCAATGTGAATCCTGTGTAAATCAATGAGAATCCTAGAGGATAAACAAAGTGCAGCAAACGAGAAGGTTGTGCAACTACCAAGTGATCGACGGTGTAAAAAATAGGCGGTAAGGCATGGGTCCATATATTGTAAAGATCTGAGACCCGAGTTGGATTACCGGGTCTGCGGTCCGCTGGGTAAACCGTAAGCCAATAGGTCAGAGAAACAACACCAGTAATTATGAGGTTCGTCCAGTAGGAAGCCCAATAAAACTTGATGAGACCACTGGGGGGCACTAGATAAAATGAAAATTTAGTATACTATAGAATTAGTTTATGAATATATGAGTAATACTACCCCAGTCATCAGGTTTGTAATGATAGAGAGTCACAAGAACCGCTCCGGTTACACTGGTTATGCCGCACATTAGAAATCCCCAATTAGTCAAATAAATAAGCCAGTGGCCGCCCTGGAAATACTTGATAAAGTAGCTGACTAGGCCGGTGCCAAAAAAGCCACCTAAAAGCCAGCGATAGACCAGAAAGCCAACCGACTTGGGCTTCGATTGCCACTAAAAAGATTAATATAAAAAATTAAAAATTGAATAAGTCTGAAAGTCTGAAAAGATAACCAACTTGCGACCGCATAAAATCCCGGGGTTCATCGTGCTGGAGGCCGAATCTTCGAAATCGAAACTCTTCCCGGAGACTCAAGGGTGTGGATACCGGCTCGCTGCCAGATAATAAACGCACTATTCCATTCATACAAGAATTTTAAAATCAATTCAATGAAAATGTTAAAACAATTTACAAAGATATTGTTACGAAGTTGACTTCGAAATGACTTAAAGTTCATGGCCTGAACACGTATGACTTTGCGGCAATCCCAGTCAGTCATCTCCTGGGATATTCATTCCGGACTTCTTATCTGGCCCTGCACGCAGCTTTCCGTGCATAATTAACAGTTATATGCGATTTCGTAAAGGTCCTTGGTGTGTGGTGGGACGGTCCGGGCCGGAGATCTCCTCACATCTCCCCTCGCACAAATTACGACATGTGGCTGCCATCGTTCGCCCATCTCCCTAGCCATTTCAAGATTATGGCGGGCCGGGATGTCGTTTTGAGTCTGGCAGACACTTTTAATTGAGAGACACTTGGCTGAGCTGAAGCTTGCAATTAAAATGCCATTACATGAGAAAACAAAGCAACAACTGCACAGTGGGATAAGAGAGTATGATTATAAAAGTTAAATATAACATAGTATCAGCATAAGACCACAAGCTTCAGAAATTAAAATTCATAAAATAACTTTCTCTATATTTTTCAGATAATTTTTTCCAAAGAAATCACCCTACTATTCTCAGTGATTTCTAAGTAAGAATTTTGAGTTTGTTCACAACTTTTGGACCAAAGATGTGTGGTTTGCTTTGCGTGTGTTTTTTAGCCACTCTGTTTCTGCTTCTCTAAGTAGTTGGCACCCTTGGGGCCAAAGTCTGGAGCAGAAAATCTTTTTTTCCCTTTTCGCCGAGGGTCTTTGTAGACCCGTCTCGCATCTTTTCCCAACTGGCCACATTACATGTCAGATACTAGTCTGCATATCTTTCGCAAATCACATCAACGGAAGTGGTAACAAATACAAGGACATACCTATGTTTCATGTGGCTATTTGAAATGCAAATTTTTTTTGCAAACTTCAATGATTTCTCTTCACATTTTGGTGGCTTTATTCGTTCGGTATTCGGTTTATCCCTAGTTTTCGTTATTCCAATTGATTAGCTGATTTGAACATCAAACAGTAAGAGTTACTGATTTATACCCGAAATTGTCCTGAAAAGAGAAAATCACAAAAAAGTAATCCTCTTTGTTTTATTTATGAAAGACCTTATTTAAAAAGTACATACTCCCTATGCCACAATCTTAAACCATTTCAGGCAGAAATTGGCATGCCAATTGATGACCTAATTACTTTTTTTGTACCCCGAAGTAAGCAGCTCTCCCCCAGTTTGCCACAAAGTGTGCCTTTCCTGCACATTGGCATGTCCTACTTTAGGGCCCCATCCGCCAACAAGGAAGTCAAACTCTTTGGCAGTTTGCCATCAAGTTGCGCTTTAAAAGTGCGTGCAATCGCCTGGGTGGGTCGTTGGTTTAAGGATTCGATGGGTAGAGGGGGATGGTGGTTGGGCGTGCTGGTGGTTGGCTTGGGCGTCAAGGGTTAAGTGTTTTAAAGTGAGCCGCCATTCAGGTCGTTTCTATGTTATCGCAATTTACCAAGCACTCCAAGCCCCGGGAGGCGATACCTCACGTGTCATTATCTTAATTTAAGGCAACCCATGCCCGGCTTCCCTGCCCCAAGACTCTCCAGTTGATAGAGCTTCTTTCAGCTACCATATCTCTTACGTGAATACACAATTATGTATGTGGCACTGTGCGTGTGCATGTGGGGTGGCTTAAAATTAAATTTCTCATGCTTAGAGAAACGAGGACCCGTACCGTTGCTCATTACTATATAGTCACAAGGATGGGGCCCGAAGATGTCTGTGGCTCGTTAGGTTACTGTGTGGCCATATCTCGACTTGAGATTCGTCGAGTGCTCTCCGAGCTCTAGTACATCATTCCAAGAGGGTAAACTAACTATATGAATAGGTGCCCCGAAGTGCAATGGAGGGAAAAAACTTCTTAGGGAACATCCTTTCAGGATGGGTTATTAGTATGCAAGAAACTAGGTATGAGATTAAGAAGAATAAGTTATCAGAGGAAGCTACCAGAGAAATACAAAGTATCATATTTTATTTAGGTTCATTTGTTGGTTATAGTGTTTTAACAAGAAAAGTGTTTCCAGCTTAAAGTTCCTGATTCCTTCTTAATGCTTTTATAATTTGGTTTATGTCGATTCAAGACTAAAATCCTACTTGTTGCATTTTTTGCGAATATCGCTTTTAAGATCCTGAAATTTAATTATTACCAAGGAAAACGTAAATACAACACACAACTTGGCAATGCTCTTTTCCGGCCCAATGCGGCAATCAATGCATGGGGAATGGCATCTGAATGCATATTGAAAATGTGCATAAATGCTGGCGGAGTGGGCCTGGGCCGCCAGGGGGAGTGACAATGCCGTCTGCTTGGTATTTATGCAGCCCACACCTCCAAACTCACACACTCCTCCCCCAGCACCCCCAATCAATTATGCAATATGAAAAGCCAAGGCTTGTCCGTGGCAAAACGAAAAATCGAAAAGCATTTGCGGCAGTTTCTCAATTCGAGGCGAAGGCAGCTGGCACGCCTGAGGGTGTGGGGTTTTGGGGCTTTGGGGATGTTGGTGCAAGGTTGTAGGTTCGGGGCTCAGGGTATGGTAGTTGGCTGTCGGGACAGACGGCATCGGAACCGGACCCCCGGGCTGCGTCGACGTCTGCATTGCACCATGCAAACTCGAACAGCAACAACTCATTTTTTCCATTTTGTATTATTGACAAAGAGGGGTCTGTCGACTGCCGATTTTCATTGAATATTTTTCGTTCAGGGCGAGCCTCTGCGGAGGCCTCTCCCCCCAGCTCAACTCTGGACTCAGAGTCACGGCTACGACGACGACAACGGCCACGGCAAAGGCTCCGGATCAGGATCCGAGTCCGACTGGCGTCGGGGCCGGGGAGCGTGTCAGAAGTTTGTGCCAAAGGCTAGCAAACAGTTTGCACCAGCAACAATGCTGCCCGCTCGAGACTCTACTCGACATTCTGCTGACCTCAATATTTGTTCAACTTTTCAGCAACAATTTTGTTATGCGATTTTGGCCCTTGTGCCACACACGTTCCAGGGGATCGCCGGCCAGCCCCCCTTTCTGCTGGGCTGTCATAAATGCCTGCAGTTTGGCAGTTTGCGGAGTGAAAGTGATTTTCGGTTGCGTTTCCCAGTGAAAGAGCCGGTTGCTTTGGTTGGTTTATTGCTTTGATTGCAGCTACTAACTTCGGACTGATTATGACGGCTGAGGTACGAAATTCTGCGCCTCAAACAACAATCCACATACTGAACTAGAGAAACCAAAAATTAGAGGCTAAGGCCACATCTCAGGTGATCCATCCAGTGGCGGGAACTTACCCATATGCGGACCAGGAGGCGCATCACCAGGAGCATTTGACACATGGGACCCAGGCACAGAATCGTGAGGAGGCGCAGGCTGGCAGCATGGCTGGTAAAAATCACCAGCTGGCAGATGGCCGTAGCGAAGCATCCGAACATCACCAGGTTAGACAATAGCACCAAAGAGCTAATGAAGCCCAACTTGCAGCGCTGAAAGAGGAGTAAAGGGCGCACTTAGGGGCCACAGGACAAAGCGAATCTCTTACGGGAACCAGGAGGGCCAAATTAAACGGCAACAACAGGGCCAAATGATGGCGAAACAGGGACTCGAAAAAGAGCCAGCTGGAAGACCTGAGAATTTCATGCCAACTGTGATTTGATTCCGAACCAGCAGGCTCCTCATACACCAGAGGTAAATAGTAGAACGTGTTAACAGGACCAGGAGAGTTAATTGTATCTGAAAAAAAACTAAATAAATAAATATCTTACAAAATCTTTAAAAGGAACCCACCTTGAGCCAGATGTTTAAACATATTGATCACATAGTACAGCATAATATTGTGAAAAATAAGCAGCATGGCATCCTTTTTGAGAGGGTGAATGGATCGCTGAGGAAATTTAATTATTTAACAAACTTTCAAGTCTCATATATTACGTAAAAATACTTACAAAAAGCAAGTACACCTGGTACAAAAAAATTATGCACGTCACAATCAGCTCGTGTATATCTGCCATAATTTCTCGATTGCCCAAAATAGATTTTTGCAATTTTGATTAAAGATATCGAAAACAGTATTTGACTGACAATAAAAAGATTATTGGATTGATTTCTAAGCAAGTAGTTTTATAATCTATCGTTAAAGAATCAAAACCCATATCTCAATTAATCCAATCTGAAACCAAATATCTTTATACATTTTCACCGACCAATATCCTCAATTTAATCGGCCGTGTTTTGGATTTCCATTCATCAAAAGCTAACAATAACTTAGGTTTTGAGCCACCTCAGTCATTGTACTTGTAATTAAGGGAATCTTGCCCCAGGTTTCTCAGCTCTGCATGTTAGTTAACTAATGGTTTACAATTACCAATTAACAGATTATGCATTGAACCAAGAACGTTCATTGAAGGCTGGCCGAATCGAAGCATTCAAAACAGTGCAGGCAAAACAAAATAATTTAATTTAAATTCATAATGTGCGCTGCAAATATGTGTTGTAAAATATTCCAACAGTTGAAGTTCAACTGAAAATTGAGTGTCAGTCAGGCAGAGCGGCCACAAGCATCTGAACTACATGCTGTAGCAGAAATAATAAGAGTTACGAAAACAACGAAAACATAATGGCCACTGCAATGCAACTCTTGCATATTGTGCAAACAATAAACATTGTTAATTAATTTACTTCAACTCGAACGCAACTGCACTTTGGCTCATTCGGCCGATAAGGACGACTTTAAGCTCCTCTGCATACAATCGGCCCCAGACACACTCGTGTGAGTATTTTAATAAGGGAATTTCGGGATAACACTGCGAGTAATTCCAAATTTATGAACAACCGTGATCTGTATCGGCTGCCATTGGATCAAAATAGTTTAATGACATCCGAAGCATTTGCATCAAAATTGTGGGAATGTTTTACATCAAATGGGTATTTAAATTTGATGAATTTGATAATAACTTTGAAATTTTAGTTTTTAAAAACAAATAAGTACACGCTTAAGAGATTATGCTGAAAAGTGCCAAACTTATTCGAAATGCAGCCGAAATCAATTTGCGGAATCCCTTTAGGGACTCTCATAAAATTCACTTTATGAAGCTTATATAAAATGGAGCTCTTACTTGGAGCTTTTGATAACTTGTGGCAGGCATATTTGCGAGGCACTGACTATAATGCCTCATGCGAGCGATATCATTATAAATAATGACTGTGATTAAATATGATGTAATCCTTTGCCGTGGCTGCCGATTCTGTGATGATTTTTTATTTTTTTTTTTTTTTTTCATTTTTGTGAATGTTGCAAACTTAATTAAACATTAATCATAGCACCCGGCAGATACGGTGAAGGGCGACGTTAAGGCGATTTCAGGATGGTACGGACAAGTGCTTTAATTAACGGCGACTGTTCCTGGTAACTGACCATAAAGGATTTGCATTATTAATTGATCGATTTTCAGGTCAATATTCTACGATTCACAAGGGAAACTCATCACTTTTTTCGCACTGCACCTACCATACCTTTTTTTTGCCATATATGTATGTACCTACATATGTGCAGTAATTTTTTATTTTATTATTTTTTTATTTTGGCACAACTGTCACGTACGGCGTGGAGATGGCCGACATACTCTGGTCCATACACTTACCATTTCATCAAAGGAAATCGAGCTTGAATTGATTTTGCGCACATCCATAAGCCGTCCCAGCCTCCATGTAAGTGTACCTTGGTCCTAATGTATGTCATTTGGTCGGCAGTTATCTTCGGCCCAAATGCACAAAGGGGCGGTAATTTTCTTACATTTTCTCCTTTTTTTGCACAAAAAAAAAACAAAAAGCCCCAAAATCAAGGGTGGCAATATCTGTTTGATTTTCTTTCTTGTTAGCTAAGTGAATTTTTATTTGGCCGTCCATTTAGTCAATTTCGATTAAATTTGATTGGGGGACTACATTTATTGAAAGCTCAATTCATTTTTATTAGATTTTTCGGTTAGTTTTTATTTATTGCTTTTTTGATAATATAGAGTCTTACTTATTGAAGCGTACTGATTATTTTTGCAGACCCTGTTTCAACAAGCCAGTGCAACAAGTTCTCCAATTGAGTTTCCAGCAACCCCAACTTTATGTCCACTTTTCCGTTTCAATTTCATTCGCGGCAAGGCCGAAAAAAGGCCAAAAAAGGAGACTCATTTACACATTTATGTGGGAAAATGTCAGCTCCTGAGTAATTTATGCACACTACGGTATTTAAATGCGTTTTTTTTTCTCAGTTCGTCACTGTTACTGGGTTTACTTTCCTTTTTCATGGCGGCCATGTCTCTTTGAGTAAGAAAAATGGGCTGTAATGGGTGCCAAAAGCCAACGACAGGAAAGTGGAAAGAGGAGGCCACGAGACAATTTATGCCAGCTTGGTGAATTGTTTCGAAAATTGACAAATTATGGTCGTAAGTGCTGCGATTAGTCCTTTCTTTGCCCTTTGGCTATACTTTCTTCCTTGCCAACTGTCCCAAGGATGTCTCCGCAAAACCACAATATGCATTATACACATTTGCAGATATAGCATCCACTTCAGTGCGAGCGTTGCGTGTTATTAATAATTCAATTTAGCCGTTTCACAACAGGCGCCGGGTCAGAGGGTTGTTGGCAAGCTTCGAACACGCAATCTTGCGATAGCTTTCGGCCCCAATCAGCCCCAGTCTGCCCCGTTCACCCCTTACTTCCTCCGCATTACCTTTCCCATTTAGCGTTCAGCGTTAGCAGTTACCCGTTCCATTTCCATAGCGGAGACCTCATTATATATTCATGCAAGTTAAGTGCGAAAGCTCATATAGTGGAATAATAAATTGAATTTAGTCCATGGGCTTGTACAGCTGCATAAACAGATACACGTGCTACGCGCAGCGAGCCACGAGATACAAATGTATCTAAATGTACACCAAACACCGAGTGCCACTTGTCCGACCTGTTCACGCGTTATTGGCCCCTATTTTTAAAATCAACTTATCCATAATTTATATTTCCTCATATTTTTGAAGCAGTTCCCTACTCAAAACTGATATTTTTAAGTGACGGTAATATTATATTATCAGAAGTCTGCTCTTAAAACTCAATAAGAGCTTTAATTATCTGTGTACATATGTCCGATTAGACACCACATATATGCTATACATCAAATACGATCTTCTGAGTATATTGCCATCGGAATTTTTGAACAAAATTACCATTTCTCTCTGATTAAAATATTTATTAAAATAATAACAAAATCTAAGTTAAATTAAATTTATTGATTTATTCTGACCATGCCGGCGATTACGAGTCAATTTACTTTTATGTGTTTGTAGTAACTTGGATTATTAGTGACTGGATCTTTGATGTTTAATGTTGATATAAATTTAACGGGGTACGGGATTGTTAGTATGATTCACGTGGGGAAGAATATACCAGACGCGACTTCTCATATTTGAATTGTCAGACTTTTTACATTTAATTAAACAAGAAGCACAGTCGTCGAACTTGTTGGATGTCTTTCTGGATTGGCAGCATTTGTCGAACTCCTTGTCCAATTTAAGGAATGCCTGATGGCTTTTTGACATAGATTTTTGTGAATAAACGAACTTTTATTCCTTTAAAAATCCACTATTCCTATCGCCATCTCCCACTTTTAGACTCGAAGCACTCAAAACGAACAGCAGAGCTACAATAACACTACCTTTCATTTTAGCAGAATAATAAAGACTGATTAGCTTGCTTTCGCGGCGGTATGCGTGGTACTATTATAATAATTAAATAATCTCTGTCCGAATAAGAGAAACATCGAGCATGCTCTTGCGAATATTTTTGTGTACCCTTTTCTCCCATTATCAAAACTTAAATTGACCGAAAGTGAATTTTTGCTTTATTGATATTACGGACTGTTTGGAAACCTACGCTTTAATTTTCAGATCATAAAAATACTCCCATAGACTAATCCTATTTTTCTTCCAACATGGTCCATGAAGTCATCTGTTTTAGGCCACTTATTGGTCCCTTTATAGAAGAATTGATTTTAATTTTTCAAAAACTCTTCAAAATAAATCAACTCACATATAATTCATGCAGAAGTCAGACTGCAAGTAATCAGAACGTAAAGCAAAGCTATAATAACACGACCGTCCATTTTAAAAATAGAATAGAAACGGAAATCTAAAACTAAAAATCTAAAACTAAGACTAGCAGGCGCTTATTAGCAGTTCTCTCTTAAATACAATAGGAACTGAAATTATCTCTGTCCTATTAATAGCATCATAAAGCATGCTCTTGCGTATATTTTGGTTGATCCCCTTTCCTCCCATTATAAAAACTTTATTATGGCCGAAAAAATAATTTATGCTTTATTAATAATATAGACTGTTTTGGAAACCTAAACCTTAATTTTTCAGATCAAAATTAGCCGAGGGCAGAAGACAGGGATTGACAGGGAGCCACCAATGGCACATCAAAATTAGCAGGGGGCAGAAGACGGGGATTGATTGAAGACGACTTAGGTGAGCCACCTAAGATTTCTCGCATTTTTCAGGATTGCACACTTTTCGTCTTTTATGTCTTTCACTAGTAGTAACTTTGCAAGCCTGCGGGATTTCAGAAGATTAGTTACAGGATAGTAAATAACATAATGCAAAAAAACTCACCATTCGGCGGTATATATCTTTCTTTTCCTCTGATAAACGGCACCAGGCTCTGGCCGCCCTTCTAATCAGTTCTTGGGGTTTCATATTGCAGTGCTTTTCCCGGTAAGCACGCACAAAGTTTAAGTACCCATTATTCATAATGGGACCGGGCTTGCAGGTTTTCTTAGGTTTTGACTTGCACGTCTTCTTAGGCTTTGCGCACTTTTTTTGCTTCCGGGCACATGTAGGCTTTTTCTTGGCTTTGCAAGATTTCCCTGTCAGCATACCTTCGGTGGAGGGCTCGATCACGGACTGGATGCTCTCGTCAGATCCCACCGAGTTCAAGTAATCGTCAAAGATTCTCTTGTCCATAGTTTAGCGATGATCCGTAAAAGGTAAAAAAGATCCGTATAAAGTCGTACCAAAGCCGTATGTTTTTCTGAAAAAAAAAAGAGTGAGATAGTAGGAATTATCTGCTGAATATCAAAATGAGGGGGCTAGAAATAAGGGATTGCATGCTTTTGCAGCTGCATCATGTTTACAGAGGCAAGTTACTTCAATAAAAAAAAAAAAAAAAAAATTAAAATGAGCTTATACAAATTAAGAGCCCTTTGCTATGCATTGTTGCATTTTCGAAAAGTTTAAATTTTCTAATTTTCAGGTTGCTAAAGCAACATTCAATTAAATCAAAGCTCTGAAAACCTTTCTGATTAAGCTGCTGACAAAGAGCTAAAATGAAGATAAAAGCCAAACACGAAGCAGCTTAAACTAAGTAGAAATCGACAGGAGCAGAGGGCGTCGAGTGATTATCATTAGCCGCCAGAGTAGTTGCCATTTAGCACGCACAACGAGCAGCAGCGGCAGCAACAGCAACAACATCCACAATATCAGCAGCAGTTGCAACAATGTTTGAGTAATTGTTTGCCGTTGCAGCAGCAGCAGCAGAAGCATCAACAGCGAAAGCATCAGCAGCAACTGCAGATGCAACAAAATTTGCATGCAAACACAACCCCTCTTCCTGCCACATCGACCCTTTCAGGTCCTGTCGCCTCGACGCTGGCTGCACACGTAACTGAACGGTGGCAACAACTGCAGCAGTAATTGCAACAAACAATTAGCGTCACTTGGATTTATGTTTACGAGCGGCTGCCTCGACATTTTCGGCCACAATGACAGTGCAGCGTCCCCGCTTGCTATCCCCTTTATGGTTGTCATCGGGGAAAAGTTGATCAATCAGGGCGTATAATTTATTTACGATTTCGACGGCAAAAGAAAACTAAGAGCACCGATTAACTACCGACTTTTCTCCGATGGAAACAAAAATCGCGGCATGATTTATCGTCGCCCTTCGCTGGTAACTGCATGTGGCTGCAGCATGTAAATGACACCATTAATAGGCGGAGGCGTGGTAAGGTGGTGCTCGCCTGTCGTCAGGCTGCCCTCAGCATTAGCTTAAGGCTAGATAGGCGGGCAATACCATCCGACATCTAGACAAGCACGCGGACCGGTCCAAGGGCGTTGCCCAAGGAAGCTTCTAACACTTTCACTCAACATGCTTTGCAACCGTACATTGGCTTTGGCCAGCTCGCTAACCCCACAAGGGGGGTTTAATTTTAAAAATTTAAATTTATACCAATCCGAATAACGATTGAAAATTTAAATAAAATTTAGATTTATACCAATCTGAACTACGATTGAAAATTTAAATAAAATTTAAATTCGTACCGATCCGAACTACGATTGAAAATTTGAATTAAATTTAGATTTATACCTATTTTTTTTTTAGATGCAAAAATTATTCCTAGTTGAAAGCTGGGTTGAATGCCTGGCACCGGCACCAAGACTTTTCACTCTTTATTATTTATTAATAAAATTTCACTCGATAAACAATTTTTTTTCACTATTAATTTAGGAAGTGCTTTCTCAACGTTTCAAAGTGTACTGAATATAAATTTTGACCGATCTAGTCCCAAAGGAATATTTTTGGGGGAACCGTTCATTGACTTTTGCAAACTCGCTAACCCGACGAGATATGTAAACTCACGCGATCCGTACTACGATTGAAATTTTAAATTAAGTTTAGATTTATACCGATTTTTTTTTAGAAGCAAATATTTTTCCCTGCTTGAAGCTGAGATGAATGCCTGGCACCGGCACCAATATGCTTCAGACTTTTCAGTCTTTACTATTTATTAATAAATAAATTAAAATGCCTGGCACCGGCACCAAGACTTTTCAGTCTTTACTATTTATTAATAAAAATTCACTCGATAAACAATTTTTTTTCACTACTACGTACTGAATATTAATTTACTGAATTTAATTTATTAATTTATAAAGAAAGGAATATTTTTTGGGGGAATTTTTTTTCATACGCACCAGTCGTTGATTTTTATTATTTTTATATATAAAACTTGTCACTGTAATTTAAATATTTTTTTTTCAAAAAATAATTCAGAGACTATACTTTTAATTTTGCGTCTTGCTGCTTGCTTGTTGAAAAATATACTGATGCTTTCTATACAAATTCCGCCTTATATAGGCAGGAATTCGACCTCACAGCCTACTACAAGACTAAATTTTTCCCCAAAAAACCAAAAATTGAATATTGACAGATTTGATAGAAAAATGCCAGCCTGTTGGTTTTTTGGAAAACCTCGTCCTGCTCTTTTAAGCTTAAGAGTGCTCATGTCTGCGATGGCATGTTTAGTTTCCTCCTAGGCGGCATAAATTATGCGAAACCATTTTTATTCCCTCTACTGCTCGTAGTGGAAACTCTTTGCGGCTTATTAAAATTTCTAGCCAGCGGGCCAACAAACCGATATCTTTTGGTAGCTAAGGGAGGCAATTCATTGGACATGTGTGAGGTTTTCTATTATCTGTAAAATGTTATGATTTATTATGTGTGGGTTCGAGTTGATGTTGCGGCCATAAATTGCGACCCTTTGGAGCCTTTGCCGTGGGCCTAACTTTGGCTATGTTTATGCCCTTGCGTTCGCCTGGGCCTTTGCCTCTCATCTTTGGTATGTGCCTTTGCCAGGAGCAGTTAAGTCAATTAATTGGCCTTAGATTTATTAGTTTTTCCTCGCCGACTCCCTTCCGGCGGCGGCATAGGTGCCGTGATTTATTATTGCAGGAATGCCGAAACAACAAAGGAAAATTCTTCGGCTTTGACTTTGGCACGCATTCGAGGATGAGTAGTCCAGGTGACAGTGGGGCTGCCTCGACATTCCGGGAGGTGTGGCATTTGCATATAAATAGATATGTCGGCTAAAATATGAACAACATGAGCCGGGTGCGATTCTATACTTAGTTGTTGTCAGCCCGCGGCGGATTCGCGACAGTTGCGTGTCGCGATAAGGGAAAATTTCAAGTCTTCTCCTCGACTATTTTCCATTAAATTAGTTTTAGTGTCAAATGCTGACACCCAAAATGTCGCCTTATTGTCGCCTAATGTATCGCACTAAATTATTAACTGGGTCAGAGCAGAAATACGCATTAATTCTATCAAAAATTAAGCGGAATTTTAACGGCCAACAGGGCTTTAAAAGATTGATATTTTTTCATTTAAAATTTTTTATTTGTTAATCAAGATACTATACTCCCACATGGCTTTATGGTACAAATTAATGACATGGAAATTATCAAAAGTATCCACCAAAGCCCTGTTGCTGTTGCTCCTGACCGAAGCCACCTCCAAAGCCTCCGAAACCGGCTTGTTGCTGTTGTTGCTCTTGACCTCCAAAGCCTCCGTAGCCGTCTTGTTGCTGTTGTTGCTGCCCGAACCCTCCGCCATAACCGGGAAAGCCTCCACCGTATTGCTCTTGTTGCTGCTGCTGTCCCCCGAATCCTCCAAATCCACCAAAGCCGAATTGGGGACGAGCCATGGTGATGGCGAAGAAAGCAAACAAGCAAATGATCTACAGAAAAACGAATTATTAGTTAAATATCGTATCGTATGTTTTCAAAAAGAAATAGTTACCAAATATTTCATCTCGAAAAAGAACGAGTAAAGGTATACGGACTGTTCGAATGCACTTGAAACACTATTCCTCTCAGCGGAAAATCTTCCTTTTATAGGAGCTTCAGTCGGGCTGTTCTGTACCTGCATTTTATTTTTCTAGGTAAGTTAAGGTTTATGGATGGAAGGATTTTCGGAATTTTATAATTACCTTTTCACCCGCCAATGTCATCTACCTACCTACATTTCCTTAGAATTTATTTTGCATACAGCAGATGGCCATTTCTCTAATAATAAATTTTTGTGGGTCTGGTTTATATACCTGCTTTGTAGTTAATGCGGAGCGTTTGGCAGGATCAGAAACGCGACTTTTGTTTCAGCAATTATGATTTTAAGTCTATCATATCTCGTCTTTCTTATTTCGACCGAGTCTCTCAGACGTTTCTGTAATAATCTTCAAGTTAGACCTACATATACATTGCTCACTCACTTAGTGGAAATGGATCACTCGCGATAGTGCAAAGTTCTTGACACATCGGTTCCCGACAACCGCTGGAATTGAATTTATTAAAGCCATTACCAGAGTTAGACCCTGGATTTTACCATTCAAATTTCAGAAAACATAAGGGTACTGAAAATAAAAAAATTACAATTCGTAACGAGCTAAGTTTTTTTAATGAAGTATTTATTGAAATAAATAACAGATAATGCTTAACGTTTATCATTTTTATTTCGAGGGGCGACGGCGACGTGCAATGCACTTTCTTCTATGATCGGTGCGATAACATTTATTATTAAGAGTTCTTGTTTCTATACTTTTGTGGTTTATCGTTGATTTCTTTTTAATAACACAAGCAGCACAATCGTTGAACTTGTTAGATTGTCTTTTGGACTTGCAGCACTCGTTGAATTGCTCGTCGACTTTAAGGAATGCTTGGTGGCATTTATCCCTAGACTCTTCCGGAATATGATCCTCCTCACATTCTGCTGGAAGTAAAATTTTCCTATGGACTTCTGCAGAAGCCAGAGTGAAAGCCCCCAACACAGAAAGCGAAAAAATAATAAGACCTCCGTTCATTTCAAAAGTAGAGTAGCAACTGAGAGCAAGCTTACAGTCTTCTTATCAGTAGACTTGCGGCATGAATTCCTTTGTATGTAATCATACTATGTTTATGATTGTCAACTTATTTCAAAAAACTTATTAATCATATATAAAATTCTCTCTGTTTCAGAACGAGACAATCTTTTATTGAAGTTTATATATTCTCAGTTGGTTTAAATTTTATTTCTTAGGTTTAAAGTTTAGGTTCTTAGGGTTAGGCTTTAAGTTTTTCTAAGCTTTTCTTAATGTAAGTAAAGCAACATACAAAAAGTCAATTGATTAAGCCAATCACATTTGGCTACAGATCTATAATCACTCTCTTTGTACAATTTTTTTTAAATTTAATAAATGATTGAATTTAAAAAAAAAATTATTAAATTTGAGTTGGATTCCTCGGTTTAGATCTGGTCTCATAAAATGCTAATATTGATGCTTTAACCACAAAAGACTCAGAATGATGAATTGAATTTCTTTTCAAGTCTTGTTGACAAATTCGGCTGTAGGCCAAAAAGCATCCTGTCATCACTTGGGCAAAGTCCTGATACATGAAGCCGCACATGTGAATGCTCATCGTTGCATCCTTGGTCCTCATCTACTTGCAATCTTTTCCACTCCTTTTTTACCCCGTGCCACCGGTCTAATAACTTAAAATCCTATAATAAAGCTACTTACTGCCTTCCTCGTGGCATGGCCTTCGTTGCTCTAACAATAACTATTTTTCTTCGGATTTGGCTTTGGCTTTGGCTCCAGCTTCAACTGAGTTGTCGAGGCTTTCTGCCACCGCAAATGTGCAAGTCAAGTCAAGTGCATACGTCAGTGGTTCCATTCAGCCAAGCCATACCCATTTCCCCGATTTCATTCCTTAGCCCCAGGTCCCAGCCAACCAGGTCTAAGTGCATGGCATCCATATCTGTTTTCATGTTTTTTTCTCATTTTTGGTTTAGTTACTTTTCAGTCTATAAAAAATTTCCTGCCGAGCGACTGGATTAAGATTGAATTTTTCTTGGCCGGGTTTTTATCTTCTATTTTTTTTTCAGTGGCAGATTTTTTATCTGGTCTTCGTCAGGTGAAGAGTCGTTTAGATATCCTACACAAAAGGCTGCTAAAAATATTTTCATGTTGAAATAGAAATATTCCCCCATTGAAAATGGAAACGTTTTTGCCATTGTGTTTGGTTTTGATACATATACGTATTACGAATGGGTGTACGTGTGTGTGTTTGTGTGTATGCAACCGGATGTTGTACAGTTATTGGAATGTCTCTTCATTTCCACACTCAATCCCCGTAACCCCTCTCGTCCAGAAACGACATTTACAATGGACTATTAGTTGGCATTTTTCTAGTATTGTTGTCGTCCTTGTCGTAGTCGTCGTTGTCGTTGTCGACAGGAAATGGTAAACTGATTTCTCTTATTAATTTCAGTTGGCAATTTGTGCAGATAAATCAGTGTAGTTGTTGCTGCCACATTGCTATTTGCTTCGCCCTTTCTGTACATTTTTCGCCGCACCCTCTTGATGGCCATTGTGCCCCAAACCAATTGCTTTTGTAGTTCCCCTACAAAGTAAGCTAAGCAATTGCTTGCATATTTGTTAAGAATAAGCATTCCGGAATTTTTCGAGTAAATTAACCTTTTGCTGGCTGGTGAGAGGAATGTAATGGGGAAGTCCTGAACTGCCGAATGCAATGCACTTCTGACCCTAGATTTAATGCTCAAAAAGTGCACAAGAGTGCGATGATATTTTTCACAAACTAAGCAGTTTTGAACAGAAATTAAAGCAACGTTAATATTTACCTTTTCGTTCCTATTATGGTGGCTCCTCATTACAGTCGTTAACGAATTTTTAAATCAAGCCGCTCCCTCGAAAGTATGGAACATTTTTAATGGTTTCAATTAAGCTCAATGGTCAATTGAAGGCATTATAACAACATTAACAATAATAACAGCAGCAACGTGACTTTTGTGCAAATTGTTAGCGTCGGCGATTTTTCGTCGACAGACATTGTTGTTCTTGTTCCTGCTGTTCCCGCTGCTGCACTAAATATTTTAATTAAAGAAATAATTACATTAAATGCATTTCGTATTGAACACGTTGAGAGAGCCTACCACACCCACAGACCCCAACAGGCAGTCCGAATTTTTTAAAACTTCATTAAGCGAATTTATTGCAAGCAGGCATCCACCATTGGACAGGTCCGAACAGAATGCAATTTAAATCCGAAACACACTTGCGCACTTTCGAAACAAAATAAAAATGAAAATAATAAAAATGAACACAATTGCACCAAATGAATGTGCAAGTGTCACTTTGGGTCATCAATGAAATGCGCACCTTCGGCATTTTTCCGCGTTTAATTATTTCAATAAAATCAGCATACGAAAATAATCATCAATGGAAACCAGCTCCGAACAAATTATATAAGGGGACTCGAAATGTGGTTAATACAATTATAATTTCAATTTGCTCTTCAACGGTGTTGCGCACTTTGCCGAGTCTATAATGTGACTCTTCAATTTATTTTAAATCTCTCTGGCATCATTCTTAAAATTATAACAAATTATTTTGTTGATTGTGAATTTGCTGATGCCACAATATGGGCAAAGCGATAGTTGCATCTTTTTTATTAAACTAAAACGATTTGTGGATCAATTCAATTCAGGCACAATATGGACTCAACCAAAGGCTATATCTTTGCCAATAATCATCCAATTTACAAGCGGAATACCCTAATCGATTTGTATAGGGATTTCTTTTAAATCTGCATCGAAATCCGGAAACAAATTATTTTTAAAATTTTTTTCCAATTTTCTGAAGGATCACCTTTAAAAATGGGGAAAATGCATGAGGGCACAATATGGCCACCTCCGATAGCTATATCTTTGTCAATAATCATCCGATTTAAAAGCGGAATACCTTAAAAGATTTGTATAAAGATCTCCTATAAATCTGCATAAAAATCCAGAAACAAAATGTTTTTCAGATTTTTTGTTCAATATTCTGGACAATCCCCTTCAAAAATGGGGATAATGCATGAGGGCGCTATATGGCCCACTCCGATGGCTATATCTTTGCCAATACTCATCAGATGCAAAAGCGGAATACCTTAAACGATTTGTGAGTCAACTCTCTTTAAATCTGCATTAAAATCTCCCAACAAAATATTTTTAAGTTTTTTTGTCAAATTTTCTGGACAATCCCCTTAAAAAATGGGGAAAATGCATGAGGGCGCTATATGGCCCACTCCGATGGCTATATCTTTGCCAATAATCATCCGATGCATAAGCGGAATTCCTTAAACGATTTGTGGAGGGATTTCCTTTAAATTTGCATCAAAATCCAGAAACAAATTATTTTTCAGATTTTTTATCAAATTTTCTGGACGATCCCCTTCAAAAATGGGGAAAATGCATGAGGGCGCTATATGGCCCACTCCGATGGCTATATCTTTGCCAATACTCATCCGATTCATAAGAGGAATACCTTAAACGATTTGTGAAGGGATTTCCTTTAAATCTGCATCAAAATCCAGAAACAAATTATTTTTCACATTTTTTTGTCAAATTTTCTGGACGATCCCCTTCAAAAATGGGGATAATGCATGAGGGCGATATATTGCCCACTCCGATGGCTATATCTTTGCCAATAATCATCCGATTCATAAGCGGAATACCTTAAACGATTTGTGAATCGATTCCTTTTTAATATACATCAAAATGGAGGCATCAAATATGGCTGCCAGCGAAGACTACATCTTTTCTAATAACTATCCGATTTCAGAGCGAAAAACCTTTATCGACTTACGTATGTATCTTTTTCCCGCTGATCCATTATAAACATTTTTTAACTTTCAAACTCCAACCTTTATGTAAAATATAAATTACTTTTCGCGCTCTGCCATAATTCCATTGTTGTCACATATACACTGGGTTTGATCACATTCTTCTGCCAAGGCCACCCAATAGAACATTTCCAGGACATTCGTTGTGATTCAACCTCGAGGAATTTATCCTGCGCTTCCTTATTGCTATTTTTGTTGTACTCTAGCCTCCATTTTCTGTGGCATATTTAATAACAGCGCATTAAGATGCGACACATTTGCAGTCAAGTCAACAAATTGCCGGCGGCAATGCTAAAACCCCTCGCCTTCAACCCAACCCAGTCCAGCCCACCAGCAGAAAGACCAGCACCAGCCCCAGCCCCAGCATATCTTGCCCCACCAATGCGGCTCACACTCTAAAATGTTGACGACGTGCGCGCTTTAATCTTGTTTAAAAATGCGCAGCTGTAACAACAACGATGGCAACGCGAAATGCGTGACTATGTGTGAAGGCAGGGTGCCCAAATACCCAAAGAAAAGCATCCTTTAAAGTCGAATTTTAATACACTTGTGAAAGTCTTAAAGATAGTTCTTCTTGAGAAACTAAGCAGAAACTTGGTTCAAGAAAAACCTAAAATACAATAAATTTTTATTTATATTTTTTTTTAATTTATGAATAGCCCATATATAGCCCATTTAAGGGTATAATGAACTGGGAGAACTGGAATATGTACTTTTACTGAAAGGGAAGATGGTGCTGTGGGGATTCCAGCTAAAGGTGGAAAACGCTGGCTGTACTTAGGCGGACGTCTTGTCAAATCTGCGCCGTGAAGCATTCTAATGAGAAGTGCTTTGCTCCAAGTTTACTTGGCTCACCTTCGTTACAAGGCCAGCAACAAAAACAGCAACAACGCAACGGCAACAAAAACCCAAGGAAAAAGAAAAAACAAGCAAAACAACAAAGCCGTGCTATCACAACCGCATAATCAAAGGGCGTTGGGCATGGAAGCCACTTTGCCTGCCTTTTTATGCTCATCTCAGAGTTTCATGTTTTTTCCTCCTTTGCGCAGTGCTTTTTCTGTATTTTTTTACGTGCGATATATAATTTCATATTTTTTAAGATAATTATGTCGATAAGTTGGGAAAAGGTAATGCATGCCAGTAAGCCAGGGCGGGGAAGGCCTGGCCCAAGGGTGAAAATAAACTCGAAAAAGCAAATATAGGAGCAGACAGAAAAGCAAAGATGCTTAAAGAAAATTTCCACCACCTGGGAGCATCAGAACACTAGCAGTAGATTTTGTGATTTAATTGATTTAAAGTCTTTAAAAATAATGAGATTTTCGGTGAATAGATTGCTTAAAAACCATATGATTTTTAAACAAAAAAAAGTACCATTCTTAAAAAAAAAAATTAAGTTTAATACTTTAGTTTTAAATGAATTACAATGCTCTGAAATTTCGAAACTGGCGCAATATAAGCTTTTGTGAAATTTGTATTTCATGTGCGCATTGTGCGGAATTATCGTGACATCGGCCTTCCAACTTAATTAGTCTCCCCTATTTCATTGGTGTCGCGCTGTTACCCACTGGTCGATATAATCAATAGCTTCAATTATGCGTGCATCGAATATTGCAATTTGAAATGCGAAATAGTTGGCTCTGGCCGCGCGGCCACACAGCCATTGCCCAGGATCAGCGATGGAAACCTCAGCAACATTTAGCAGCGATGCATAAATCATAGCATACTTAGCAGCGCAAACACGCATGGAAATAAAGGCAACAACGCACACGTTCGCCAGCCGAATGTCCTGCCGGCTCGCGGTTGTTTTGATTTTGTTTGCAACCTTTAATTAGAAATATTGCCGCATACTAAATGAGTCGAAAAGTGCGGCCGCGTTGAACGGCCGAGTGAGGGGCCATAATTGACTGGGGGTAAGGTGGCCCGGGACGAAACAACAAATTAAATATTGAAAAACGGAATAATAATTATGAGTATAGAATTGAGTGCTGAGAGACAGAAGGTGAGTTAATCCTGGCAAATGCAGTTAACCGCACTCGTGCATTTATCTATGCATTTATGCGCAAAATTAACTAATTTAAGTGACATGAAATATTTTGGTTACCATTCGGTTTCCATTGACGAGCAGACAAACAAAGCTTTATTATCGTCCTGCCGCTGGTGGCAGTGCATTGAATTAGCCGCCAATTGAGTTATAATTGAGTTAGTTGGCGTACAGAACGAGTCTGGCACAAATTATACGTTTTCACTGATTAGGAACTACAAACAGCTCTATCTGCGATTGGGTTAAAATTATACCTATTTCGACCCGATGAAACTTTGTTTGTTGGGGAAACTAGGCAGGGCTAGTACTTTGGGGCCGAAACTTTGTTGCCACTCTGACTGAGAGCTCAGCACTTGCCGCAAATTAACTTGGAATTCTCTCATGAACAGAATCTCCCGCAAGAATTCCAAGAGGGCAACCTTTGTGGCCATGGCAAATCTCTAAGGTCTGCCAGTAAATCAAATACAAAATACTGGCACGTGCCGAATGCCAACGCGATAACTAGTCACCAGAAGCAGAACGAAATGATCTCAAAGACGAATCCACTCTGAGTTCCAATCCGGAACTCTGAAAAAGTGAGTGCAAAAAGGTTAGAGAACTTATGAAGAAGCGGTTCACAAATCCAATTTATAAATTTTTAAAGTCAAATATTGTGCCCGTTTCCGGCTCTCGTCACAAGGTTCTTGGGATAGGTCCTGGCCCAAAGCCTCACCCCACATTCAGCGCCTGTTGGGTCGGCTTCGATTATGGTTACGTGTATTCCGGGCCATAAATCACAGGACCAGGCGAAGATCTCGCCTGTTGTCTGCCACTCTAATCGCATTAAAACCTAAACGGCAAAATCTTTACTACGTGTTCTTGTTAACTTTTGCAGGCACTGGCCTGGCTGTGGTATTAGGCCCTAGAACAACTCCTCGGATGAAATTGAAATGGCAGGACTCCCAATTCGGGTGGTGAGTTTCTCTTTAAGCTATAAACACTTCTGGGTCAGGGAGTCGGCTTACTTGACCTCTGCGGGGATTGTAAAAGAAACGTCTGAAACGTCTTGGTTAGACTTAACAAATTTTTGAAATGGTACTGTAAGGGCTTAAAATTTTAACAAATTATTACCCAACGAAAATAGAAATAGTAAAAATATCATCTGAGGGGAAAAAATTAAATTTGTTTCTGCCAGAAGAGCTCAAATTTAATTTAAATTTGTTTCGTTTTCTTCGCATTTGTCACAGTTTTGTCAGACAGTTGATGCAGATGTTGAATGGATTTCTTTTTCATTGCTGGCCATTTTTGGCCCTTGTTGGTGTTATTGTTGCGTTTGGGTTTTCGTTCCCGAAACTCCCTTTTTTCTTTCTATTTTCAGAAGGGAGGGTGCTTGTGGGTTAAGAACTTTGAACTTGTGCTGTAACTTTTTCGTCGCTGGGGCTGGATGTGACAACATTTGATTGCTCATGAAATCGATCGATTGTGGAAACGTGTTGATTGTATTGTTGTGTGCTCAAACCCAAAGGTCAAAAGTTTTCAATTCTCTCGTAAAAGTTGTCTCTTTGCTGGGGCATATAAAATGAAGTGTCCTCGTTATTCTTGGCTTTAGAGAGAAATCATTTAAATACATCCCAGTTCCCGCAACACATTAAAATTGCATGCGAAGTGGTCCCGAAGGTCCGAAAGACGAAACAAAAAACCAACTGAAGGGCGGAAACATTGAATAGATACTGGCCTTAAAAGTCAGCCATTACACTTCTAGGTTCATTCGTCAAAATGTCGTGACTTTCAATGTGAGATTAATATTTGACTCGGAACATGATGGATGTCCGAGGCATATCATATTTTCGCCATTAATTACTTTTAATCTCAATATTCCTTTTCGGAAATCCTTTGTGGGGGTGAATGATCCTGATGGATCACTTGTTGATTCTTTGACCAAATAACGATTTGTCTCATCAGTCATTCTCGTTCAAAAAGTATCCCTAAAGATTGTCAATAAGATTTGTTTCTTTTCATAACTTTTGGAGGATACTATGTCCTTGTGGAATGTGTAACAGATTTAATATTTTTTTTATATTTGAATAAAAATTGTTTCTGTGCTATGCTAATATACGTTTATTGCAAATTGGCTTTGTGATAAATCTTAAATACGGAAAACAATTTTTGCAACTGTCGCAATATGCAAATAATTCAGTTAACATGTTATTCTATTTGATTGCACATATTTTAATTTGCATAAACATGGTATCCTCCGGCCCCGGTCCCGGACCCGTCTGACCTGATTTGCGTTTCCCTATCTACTTATTGCTTCGATGCTCCAGTGCACGATGCTGCGTGACACGTAAATCCGACACGTAAAATAATAAGCGGAAATGTTGAAAAATTCAAAACGCTTTCCGGCATCCCGGCGTGCCCCGCACCCCACCGCTTTTCCGGCTGTACCCGAAATGAGCACCTGAAGACTGGGTGCCATTATCGCATTGATGTTTGCCCGAAAAGTCAAGATTTGTGCGCATTAATGGCTGCGATTGAATTTTCAATATCTGAGGAACGTGACTGTCGCGGTCGCATCGATTTCATTGAAACCTGACGTGCTCAACATGTTTAATTGCATCAGAGGAGCGCGAAATACCGAAGCTAGGTGGGAATGGCATATGAATGGGAATGAGTATGCAAGGCTAACACCAATATTGAAGCTTCTGGAATATCATAGAGAGTGGGAGTGTAGTGTGAGTTGGGGTGATACCGACAGCCAATCTGTAGGCCATAAATTCACACAGCAATAACAGACAAAGTGCACACACCAGAGGGTCTATATATGACAAAAAGCAAATGATGGGTGACAGAAAGATGAACTACTTTCAGTACACTCTCTAATATTTTATGGTAGTTTTTGAATAAGAACTAGAAAGCTTTAATGGCTTAAAGATCTGATTTTGGTTGAATCTTGAGTGTACGCTGCTTAATTGCATTTTGAAGAAAATATAATGAAAAGGTTATTAAATTTTAAGATTTTTCATTTATCCCCTGCTGCCTGGACTTGCAGAAAACTACATATAAACATTCGGCTGTGCCTCTAGTCCTTGGGATGGGCTTTTGCACATCATACGTTAGGCGGAGATTAATGGCCGCACTGAGTGCTTGGCACCTATCAAATTCAATCAGAGGCATTCATCAATTTTCAATTTGGCATTTGCTGGACGCAGGACCAAGGACGGACCATCGACGATGAGCGACGAAGGATGTGGAAAAGAAAAAAAACTACGGAAACAGAAAGTTTATTTCGGCGGCTTGGGTTCCATTTCTCCATCCTATTGCCATATCGCCAATGTTTCCCATATCGAGGGCAGACATCAAAAGCGAACCCGGAGCGCCAATGTCAGAAGAAGAAGCGCAAAAAGTGCAGAAAAATATGAAAAATCGCCGCTGACCGCAAAGCAAACACACTCAAGCCCAGAAAAACACACACACACCAGCTCACACCTAGAAGCAACCCAACAGCAGTACTGTGAAAATTGATTCAATGTCATAAATTAGATTTGAAATACTGAAAAGCTTTGCCAGAGAGCTCTTTCTCTTTGCCCCTGAATGGGCAAGGCGACCATAAAAATGTGTGCGAAATTTGTTTTTTTGTCGTTGGCATTTTGCACTAGAGGAGATGATGGGGAGGATGGGACTCTGGAGCCCAATGAAGCACCGCAAAATAAAGTAAATTATATTTACGTGTATTTTGCATAGCAATTGCGATGTGATTTTATTTGGCCGCTTCGGAGTTTTTGTTTGTCAACCTCTCGGGCGTATGCGCAACATTTTTGTTTACACTACATTACCAAAAACAGTTCAATGGGAGACAGGGCCCGATCGAGGCTTGGGGGGAGACTGGCGCGTGCGTTATAAATGATGTACAATCAATTAATTTGCGGCCTGTTTACAGAGCAACTTAGAGCGCTGCATCGGATGGGGCATGGGGCATAGGGCGTGGGACTTTGGGCGAGATGCGGAAGCAATAACAAACACAAAAATGGCCTCCAAAAAATTATGCTCAATTTGGCATCAAATGTTGACGGCAGTTGCTCCCGGCATTTATCACACTTGATAGGCAAAGTGTTTTTCTTAATGACGCCCTGTCGCTTGACATTTCTAGAAAAGTAATTTGTTTCGGTTTCGGGTATTGGAGTCAGTCAGGGCAAGACAAATGGCTTTCAATTCAAACCAAAATTTAATAAAACATCCAGTTGATTATCATTTCAGAACAATTAGGAGAATTCTTGAGAGCAATTATTTATATTCCAAGTAAACAAAATCTGAATACAAATATTGAAAAGCCATTAAACTTTTATGCCAAATCGCGTAAATGACATATGATTTTTATTTTGTCCGCAGTATCAAGTACCAATGCAAATATTTGTTTTGCAAACAAAGCAAGGAAGATGTCAGAGTGAATCGAGTTGAAGGGTCCGCAACCCCAGACCCTCACAAGTCATCCTTTCCTCCCTCCCATCTCCTTTCGAGGCCCAGTCTCACACATAACCCAACGGTTTTATGACTGCAGTAACTTTACGCCATAAAATAGGATTTCCTACTGAGCCTATTCACAACTTTTCGCATTAGACTTAAGCGCAAAGCTCGCTGCCAGTTCTGCTAGCCCTTCTTCCTTCATATCACCGGTTTTACCCATTTTTTTTTTTTATTTTTTTGGAAGCGAAAGCGCGAAGCGTTTTGCCTTTCGGCCAACCCAGCACCAGGACCAGCACCCATGGCAATAAAAAACCTATACACATGTGAAATGTGAAATGGTGGCGGGATTTATGGATGCGACGCCTTTTGCCAGCGCCAGAGCCAGTGCCAGTGTGGGTTTGTTGCTTTATTTTTCTGTTGCGCTTTTTCACAATTTTTAATAACCAGTCAGACAAACCAACAAAGCCAAAAAACCAACGCCCCTCCCCAGGGCGTTTATCAGCTTTGCGGGTTTTCAAATAATGAAATAAAAGCACACATTTAAGAAATAATATTTGAAGTGTTTCCCCAAATAGCATACACTTACAAAAATGAATATTTTCTTTGGGAATTATCAACTAAAACCAGTGAAAAATATTTTTTACTGTGTCCAATAAAGACTTCGTTATCACCTTTCCTTTATGGACATTCAAAACAAACAGGAATCTTAATTAAATAAAATTCGTGCCAAAACAATTTGAAGAAATAAATATTTTATGCATCCGGAAGAGGAAAATAAAAACTCCAAACAGTTGAAACGTGTTGTGACCAGCAAATTGAGCGAATACCCGGTTAGGAAATCAAAGGCTTTAACCTCAGATATCCTTTTAAATGTTTCAAGCAGCAGCAGTATCAGGAATACCAACAACAGGAATAAAAATAGCAGAGAGGAAAATATTGGAAGGCAGGCAAGCAAATAAATCAATTCCGATAATATCGTGCGTGTGGCCCCTTACCCGTTTTATAATAAAAATGCTTTATATGTTTTGATGGCAAGGCCTGCCGTTTGCCGACTTCCGCAATATACCCCTCTACTGGCGTACGATGGCCTGCCCCAAGAAAATCCCAATAAATTGAAAAACAAAATCATTCAATCCAATGGCAGCAAATCAGGCGAGTAGGCTTGGCATCTCAGAAAAGGGTTTTTGGTAAGGGAAATGGGCGTGAAACATATAAGACATCAGCGTTGTTGGTTTTACTTCTTTTCTGGATGGGGAATAAAAATAAAAATGTTGAAATAGTTTTACGTCTACAGTATTTATTTATGGTTTTAATTAAGACCCAATTTATTAAATTTTTAAAGCTTGAAATTCTAGACTCTACTTCCCCTCGTTTAATAATCTCCCTTCTAATTTTAGATCTACAACAGGTTGCTAAAAACTTTCTGCACTCCTTTGTGGAAAGAATGTTCGCCTTCATCAGGTCGCTGCGTAATGAGAGGTGAACTCATAAATTAAAGTCAAGTTCGAGTGGGCTGTCACAACTTTGACCTTCGCAGACTCCCCAGTTTTAATTTAGTTTTAAGCCCCGACCGGAGATTCCTCGGATCTGTTGTTGAGGAGGTCATTGTTGTTGTCGGTATTGCTTTTGTCATAGTGTTGGGCTGTTGCTCTCGGTATTGTGAAAGTTTTCAAACTTTGCCATAAAGTTAAGTGGCGAACATTTTAGGCGCTGTCGAAAACAACAAAGAAACTAATTGACTTGGATTAGCGCTTTCGATGTATGTGGGTATACATATAGTATATGGTGTGCGGGTGGATGTATGTATGTAGATAAGTAGCAGTGTGACTGCCACTTCTAGCATAAATCTTTCAACGAAAACTTTGGACACAAGACAATTTCGTCTCAAGGTTGTCGCGTGGGCGTGATGCCTGAAAGCCTCGATTCCGATGGCCTTGCCACAAGTTATAGTTTCCAGTATAGCGCATACGCCATGTGTGCCGTGGAAACGCAAACTTCGAGCTTTAAGTCGATCCGCATATAAAATCAATAAGGGAAAGCAGCTCACTGGCCACGCCCCAACGCCCTCTGGCCACGCCTTTCGGACAGCGTCTTCCGCTGATTCTTGCCAACGTTCGCAAAAATTTATTGTGTGTGAAAATGTGTTGACTTCACTCAAAAGTTGCCAGTGCCAGTCCGATGCCAAGTTGGATTTATGTATATATAACACCATCTTTGCCGCCCCTCTCCCTTGCCGGGCTCCAGTGTTGTTTGGTCAAGTTATCGTGTGTGTCTCGTTTTTATGGGTATCTTTCGCTTTCTACCCAGCCGTAGATCCCGCAGTCTGTAGACATTGCATTCGCAGTCTCCTTAGATTTATTGCCCGCCCTTGATGGACTCGTACTTACTCCTTTTGCTCTGTTCGCTGACTTGGCAGGGTTATCCCCCGAAAATTCTTTAAGCGGAAAATCGCTGCTCCGCCACCGATTCATATGAAACAAATGATGTAAATGTGAAACTTGAGCTGGGAAACTGTCCCTCCGTCGGCTATTAAAAATCACTTTGAGCAGTCAGGCGCAAGGCAACAATTCACTCATGAAAAAAATTATGATAAATTGTAGTTTAATCTGTACAAAATTATGCAAATGCTAAAAACGAAAACAAAGGAAAAATCCAGCAACAATGCCTTTGGATTATTACTCTTTTTCCAACTCAAAAAAAAGGAGTTATTGAAATTCGTTGAAATGCAATAACATTACAGATAATATGCTTTACTAACGCTATTGAAATAGTTAGTTTTTGTTTTAGATTTTTGTGCATAAGCTTTCCTTTCAATAGCTTATATTATGTTTGGGAGAGTATTACATGGAAAACCCTTTGAAAAAATTGGGTAAACGTCAAATCCAAAAAAAAAAAGGGAAATGTATTAAAACGTCAGCAGCTTAGAAAAAAAGGGTTGTCCGGAGAATACCGGGCTTAGGCTCATTATTCCAATTTTTCATTTATCATTTTAGATTGATGTAAAAGTAATGAAAATTGGATTACCCGGTAATCATTGGTCTAGTCCCATTTGAAGTTAAATAATAGTTTTTTTCAAATGAAACAAAATAGTCTTTAAGGTCTGGCCGAGTTTAACAAAATTTTGCGGTGACCTTAAAGGAGCGTCGACATATTTTGTTGATTTATGGGCTGACCGCAGGAGTCTTACTGGCGGATTTTCCGCGAGTGTCGGCGGTTGTCAATAAATCAGGCCCACAATAAGGGCCAAAAGCTGCCGACCAGCTGTGAGGCGGGACGCAAATCTAATTGTAAAGTTTTCAAAGTGGGACCGAATTAGTAAACTCCAACAGGCCGCGCTGTGATTATTAACGCAACGGGGTTCCCAGAACAAACACACCGCAGAACTCGAACCATATTTCTCTTCATCCTGCCCTCTAATCCTGTCCACCATTCCCCAATGCCCAAGGCATGCCCCTTGTTTTCACTTTTGCTCCCTCACCCTTGGCTTTCCCGGCTTTCTCTGGGCACTGGAATCCTGGTAGGCTGGATTTGTTCCAATTTTAAAGCCATAAATTTTATGGCCCTTTAAGCGTTTAAAGCATTTTTGGCCAAGTCGAATATTTGGTATAACAATTACATAAATGCCGGCTGCTTATATGCATCAGTAGACAAGCCGATGTCTAAGAAGAAGTCAAGGCTCAAGGACCATTCTCGTCTCAAGAAGAGATAATAGCTGCGGGCAAAGAAAACATGGACAATTCCTATGGAAAATTTTTATTATGTTTTATAAGTCTATCAATGGAAAAAGAGAAATGCGAAGCTCAGTTTAGGGCTGGGTTGACAGGTATAAATCAACTACAAACTATTATATTAACCAATCCAATGATGATAATAGTGCACTTATTGTACAAGTTGTAAAAAATCTCATACTCTCCCTTGAATTCTAATTCAATTTGCCAGCCCTGGAATGCGTTGGCCGTATCCTTGGCGGCCGACTGCTAAAAATGCGCAGCACAACAAATCCCAAAATCCCCGCTAGCAAATTTATTTTAATTCACTTTTGGACGCTGCCTGTCGCTCGTTTCGCTCTGTTCTGTTCCGTTTGGTATCCTGTCCTGTCCTGTCCTCCTATTATATTTTTTTTGGTCGGTTCTTGTTTTTGGTTTTGGCATTGCCAATTTCCTGTGCCCCAAACTGCCCCGGCTTTTGGGGTCCAACTCCTGCTGCTGCTTCTCCTGCCCACGTCTTGCCCTGACACTTGGCGACATTGAAATGAGCACTTTAGGCAAATACGCCAAGGGCCAGGGCATTGCTTGGGATTGGGGAATTGGGGGCTAAGGACTGGGAACTGGGAAGACTGGGGAGCAGAGACCCAGTCGCCCACACAACGAACTAAACACCAAAAACAGAAGTCGTCACTGTTATCAAATGTATTTTTATGCTCTTTTGATTTTTATGACCACAGCTCTTCGGGCACTTGATAAGTGAGCTGGGGAATTGGGCGGGAACCCATGGCGATTATGTTCCAGGCAGCTTATGAGACTTGCCAGGGGAATAGTTTTAGCGTGGGGTTGTGCCTAGGGCTACTTAAAATTAAACAAATTACTGCGACAGACAGCATTGTTTATCCAAACGCTGTCGTCGATTTGTCCCCGTTGCCGTCATCGTTGTCAACGTTGTTTTTAGGGGATATACCATTGCCATTGCTATGTGGCAGGCGCGTGCTGGAATTAAATGTGCCGTGAAATAAATCCAAAAACGACACTGCCAGAGACCTCTCTCAGCCTCTGAAACTCTGCCAACCAAATGTCCTTCACAGCGACTGACTGAATCCCTGTCGGTTTCTGCCCATGTGCGTGTTTGTGTTGGCTTGTCATTAATAGATACAAAAAGTGAATTGAATCCGAAACCAAACAATCCCGAGTCAGAGAATTGCTAACAAGCTAAGGCTCCCACTCCCGCTCCCGGGGGTGAAATGGGATAGAAAACAAAAGGAGATGTTCGTACAAGAAGAATAACAATTATGGCTCGCCGGAACACAACCGTTCTTTAATGGGGATTAAATCCTCGGAAATAATTCAACAGCTTCTGCAGGATGTGTTTAACTGAAAAGCGTTCTAATGTTATATTATAATCGCATGATGCAAAATGTATATTATAATTGTTTTTCCATTGTTGGGGAATTAAATATAAATGGTGGTCTGCTCTCCTGCAACGTGCTATGTTTGTGTTTGTTGGCTATTGCACCTTAAAGTTAAAGTTTTTCCTGTTTTCACAGTGAAATACATTCTTTAGTTGGCTGGACAAAGTTGTTAACCGAATGAAAAGTCCATTAATTGAATGGAGGACTACAACAAAGTCAGCGTTAAGTTGTCTAGCCAACCACCGAACCGTCAGGCAGCCAACCACTTGGCCCTTGAGTTCCTCCCAACCAACCGCATTGATAGCAGCTGGAATCCTTGGCAACAAATGGTAAGGAATTCGGGCAGCCACAAGGACACCATCAGCATTTGGCCTGGAGAGTGTGTATGTTTTGTGTGGGCTTCCTTCGGCCTTATTTATCTCAACACAAAGATGACATTTGTGTTGAAACAGGCAAATTAGTATTTATTGCTTTCTGCTGCTGCTGACATATTATTTTATTTGTTTAATTAATTCACCCAAAAATGACCACAAAGCAGAATCATCAGAGTCCTACGTCTGTCTGTGTGTATGTACGTCTATGTGCTGCTGCATATGTGTGCTGTTTCCTCGTCCTTGGACTTTTCCCAGTTTTCTCAACGCTGTTATGTCATATGGCATATGGCATTTGTAATAAATAAGCAACAGATAACCGAAAAGAACAATTAAAAGACAACCAAAAACTTCGGGGCTCGTAAATTTTGTGCCGTAGTTGGAGTTGATTTAATGGTTCTCCTTCCTTTTATGTATCTCCCGCCCCAGTCCACCCCCAACTCACCCAGACAATGCCTCAGTATGTCCACATAATTAAATCAACTAAATATTTAACGGGACATTTGTTTGGCTCCCCTCGTCCGGGCCTCCCTTGCCTTTTGTCTTTGGATTTTTATTACGTTTCTGGAGCATTAAGTGAGCTGGAAGTGGGAGGAAAGTCTGGTATTCCCATCCATAAATCCAGAATCGCAAATTATATTAAGTAAATCATGTGGGGCAATATTTACAGATTGTTTTGGTTTTTTTTTCTTGCGAGTTTAGTGAATAATGAAGTGTCGATGGGTAGGACCCCATTTAACATGAAATTCAACGTTTGATGTACATTTTTGCTTACTAATTAAACTCTAGTAACTAATTACCTTTCTAAAATTTAACATAAATTTAAAAAATGCTAATAACTTATCTTAAAAAGGTAAAATCTATTAAAAAGGACGATCCAAAAGAAATATCCAACAAGCTTAATAAAATGTAGCATACTTAAGAGGGCTTTGCAGAATAGAATTCCACACCGTTTTGTAACCAATCCGCTGACCATTTCAAAATCCATCCGAGTGAAAACGACAGCCTTTTATGTGGGTGTAACGGAGCCGGTGGACTCGTGGGCGTGGCTGGTTTGTCAATTCGAGAAAACCACTTGCAACTTTGTAGCTTTATGGGTCACAACCATTTGACTGCATTCGTTTGGTGGTCGCTTGTTGGCGTCTTGTTGCCTTCTGTTATTGTTATGGCTAGTGTTGCTTACAGCTTGATGTCGCGTTGACCATAATAAAGCAAACATATGACAAGACAACGGCTATGGAATTCTTGAGAGAATCGCAAATATTTTGCCCGGCAGGCACTGCCGGACGAGCAGCGGCCAATAAAGTCGGAAGAAGCTCTGAACAAAGTCATGAAAAATGTTGCCAAAAAAAATAAACAACGGCAGAGTGCCAAGGCTGGATGGCACGAAGGGGTGTGTGTGTGAGTGTGTGCCGAAGGGTGGAATGTTGGTGGAAATGCCACAACGAGGCGGGAATGTATCTCGGTGTTATTATTATTTTTACTGCAAGGCATTCGCATAAAGGACATAATCATATTTTTCATCAAAGTCAGCAACAGCGATAAAAACTACAAACATACTCATACATATAGAAAGCCAAATATGCACTGAAAATAAAAGGAAAATTCTAAATTTATGAGATTTATTTAAGGCTATATACAAATTTACAATACTATATATTCAATGCTTTTTCTAAGAGCTTTAGTAAGGTTAAATAATTATTTTTGAAATCAGCAATAAGGCTCTATTTTCTCTCTGTGTACATACGAGTGATGGCTTGCTCATCCCCCTGCTCCTTGCCCCCCAACTCTCACACTCTGCTCACTCGGCGCATATCTATTCTGCAGTTGCTGTCAACATTTTTCATATCATAAACACTTTTAGTGTTGATATTACCAACAATAACTTTTCCCTCGCTCACACACACAAGCTTAGCACCAGGGCTATGTGGCGCTATGTGTGTGTGTGCGACACGCCCACCCGTCGAGCTGGGTGACGGTTTATCCTTTCCTGGCTTGATTTTGGTTTTCGTGCCCCTGACGCGACCCTTGGCCCAGAATCCGCTACACGAATGGTTGGCCTTCGATGGAAGTAAGCCAAGTCCTGGCCGCGTTTAAGTCAGAATGCGTGTGGCGGGGAAGCTCTTTAATGATTTTCCATCTATTCCCCAGATCGATCGAAAACTTTATCGTTTGGGGGTTAAGCCATCTTTAAACAAAGGCAAACAAAGATTTTTAGATGTTCTCTAGGATAGGAGGGGGTTTTTAAAGTTAAGAAATTAAAAAATACCCAGTTAAGAAGACATAAAATGGGCTTACAACAATTCTATTCATTATTTCTTTATTTCTGCTTGTGTAACCATCTTACTTATCCTTGGCTTCATGTGCCGTGATGCGGTAACTTTATTTCGTTTTTTTGCAGGACCCAGATTAAAAGTAATACTCTGCTTTGAACAAAAATATTTTTATTAATAAATAATCTATTAATTTTAAGTATATTAACAATTATAAATAAATGGAATCATAATTATAGAAAGCTTCTAAAGCCATACTTTGGAAAAAAATTCTTACAATACTAGTTTAATGATGACTTTTATTAAAAGATTAAAGGATTATGCTAAAAAAATTTTATTAAAATTATATTTACTAAAAAAAAATAAAGAGCATTTAATGTTCATTGCACTCATGTCGGATTTTTTTAAAACCCTTTCCTTTATTTAGTGTTTGTTCGCGCACTTTTTATTGTACTTTTTTCTGGTTTAAAGAGATAATTACGAAAAATGTTTTGCGTGCCGCGTTCATTGCGCGATGGGCCGGGCATAATTATGACTTCTGGTGGGGTTTCCTGACAGCGCCTGGGGGATACAGTAACTGCTTAGTGTGCGGGGCACTCAGCTCTTTTCACAGTTCAACACAGTTTTTTTTTTGGGGCCAGGCCGGGCCGTTTCATTTGGTTTCGTTTCGCCGCTTGTTTTTTATGTCTGGCGCGTGTGTTTTGTGTTAAAATTGTAGCTCCATTTTGTAGCTCCAGTCCACGTAGATAAGACATTAAAAAACGTGGCCCCGCCGCAGAAGGAAGTTAACAAACGGAACCAGGGACAGATAAGTGCCGGAAGAGCTCACGAGTCAAGACTGACTATTCAAAGAACAATTGTCCACCTGCTTATGCTGGTTGAATTGAGGAAATCAAGGATTATAGAAAATTTTCAATTTGCCAAGCAAATAGCTTGATCCCATGAGAAGAGTTGAAAATCGATTTGGGTCTGAATAGAAAAACACATGTTGCGTTTATAGCCACAGTCCATATCCCTCGGTGTGTTCACTTTTTCATTCAAAAAGATGCTGTCTGTCCATTTCATTTCGCTCTGTAGTGCAGTTTATAGTTTAGACCCCCCGAACCATCATCCCCGATCACCCCAGTCCCCGGAACTTTGGTTCCTCGTATACCTTTGATAGCTTGCCAAACAGTTGGAATATGATTTTTGCAATTTTCGCATGAACTCAACCAAAAAATTAAACTTGACTACACTGCACAAATTGTAAAGTTTTTAATACGTTCTGGGGTTGCTCCCCGTCCCCGGCCACCCCCTCTCTTTTTTTTTTGCAGCTTCTTCAAAGGGGGCGTGGCAGTTGCCCCTGTCATGGTTGTCAATCTGTGCGGCAGTCAATCGGGGAAAAAATGTGCAGCTCCACTCTTGCCACTCCAATTCGGTAATATTTGCACCGCTCCACTTTGGCTGGGGCTGCATGAAACTTTTTGCTACGAAAAATATTTGAAAATTATTTTAATTAAGGCATTTTAATTAACACACATACTCACACATACTCTAGCATGTGCGTCCCACACTCACATACTCTAAAGTTGATGTTGGGTTCATATGTTTGTTTTATTTTTATTTTGCATAAATTGTTTGGAGGTGAGCTCGGCAACATCTCACCAAGCCGCATGTTGACACAGAATTTAAATTTATTTTTCTTCTTGTTTGCGTGATTATTATTACAGCCCCATTCGAACAAAGTGAGGTATATGCGTTTACAAAAGAGCTTTGTTTCTTTTAAAAGGAATTTCTTAAGGGTTTTATAATTAAAACATAAAGTCAAGAGTCAACAAAGTGGTTAAGGATTCCAGACTTACTACCTATTTGATAATTATTCTTTCAAGTCCAGGGCATTGAGGCTTCGGGGTCCTGGCTTGAGATACATTTTTTTTGAGAGTTTTCCGCTCGCAGTTATGTAACGATATTGCCAAGCTGCCATTAGTTCAACTTGGCTAGGTCGCCGAGGCGAAGGCCTCTCAGGGCGCCTGTAATTTATTGACGTGTTTCTATGTAACTGGTTTTCCCTTTATATACACAATGTATGTATGTATATATATATATATTTTTAGGCCAAACACGACCGCTTAGCCATAAATTGTTGCGTTGAGCGACGTACGTAAAAAGGAAATAAAAAATAGAAGCAGCTCAGGGAAAAAGCCAAAAAACTGAAAACAAAAAGCATATGGAAGAAGGCCGTTGCGCTGAATTTCATTTCATGCAGCGCTGCGTTTCCAACGACATTCGAGTCTACTCCGTTGGGGTCAAGTTGAAAGTGTAGGCTGAGATTTATGGCCCAGCCAGGACTACTACACCCACACTCTCTCCCGATGGGGTGACAAATTTGCAAAATTGGCGCCGCGGTCAAGGCGTGCGCGGGTTAATTGAGTTCAAATATGCAATTACATATGCATTTGTTTACGGCGATTATTGCGACCTGTCACATGGCGCAATAAATCAAATAATAAAACTCTGATGTTTTAATTAAAATTGCCAGCAATAAAAATGGTAAAAATTCCAACAGCAAAAAAAGAAGCGGTGGCCCTTGCTCATTAATTTAGCTAACAAAAAGTGTGGTTGGTTTTTAATTAAAAACCACTAAAAACGAATTTACATTTCCATTTAGGTTATTATGAGCGTCGAATGGCTCAATTATGAGTTGAGCCTTGACTCGGTGGATCGGCTGCGAAATATGTTTCAATCGGCCAACTTTGTGCAGGGCGTGCGAGGTCATTTGAATGCTTAAAACAAAAACCAATATTAACTTTAAAACTTCTCTCTCGCCCAGGCAAGGGCCCTGGCTGCTAATTGCGTTGACAATGCCCGGGACAAAGTGGTCAGAGGAAAAATACAGAGTGCAGAGGCGAGTCCATGGACAAAAGGAGGTAACTTAAGGGGGTGGTGACTGGATCGTGGGCTAGGTTCGGGGGCTAGGACGCGACTCGCCTTCTGCTAATGAACATCGATTTGGCCTCAGCTGTGTGCGGGACATCAGCAGCTCGAAAAACGCTTTCTCCGTAATCGAAATCGGAATTTAAATTGACTCATTAAAACGAAGCAAAAAGCGGGTCGCACGACAATTAAACAAACGCCCGTTTCCCGGCCCTCTCACCAGCCACTTTTTCCCAGTTTCCCGGCAACAATACTCCTCCACCTACAGCTCTCGATTGGAATCCTTGGCCCCCCTGCATCTCCGTCATGGGGTCATTAGTTAATTTGCCAAAGCGGCTTCTCTTTGGTAATTCGCTGGCAGTGGCTTTGGCTCGGCTGGTGTTATAACATTGTTGGAAAGTTCGATAATGAACAAAGAAAGCATCCGGTGGGAAGATTTGGTAAAACGTTTACACCAGTAAGTCATTTCACAATTCATTATATTTTTAGTATGTTTTTATATAAATAATATAAATAGTTTCTACTCTTCATAACCACATTTTATGACAAAATTGTATACCCAGAAAGGAAATATACCACAACTTAACATTTTGATTTCATTAACTTGGCTAATTCTTTGGGGGCTAGACGATATATTCAACCGTGACGTCAGGCTGTCACACTTTTTGGCATTTATTATGATGGCTATCAACCCACTGCCAAGGACGAGCTTTGTCCTCCGTCGGGTAATTTATGTTTGCCACCTAACCAGGTCCGTCGCGTATCCGCCCCGTTGCCCGTTGCCTTGGTGCGGTGCGTGCCGAGCCGCAATCTTCCCGGGCTATTAGATTTTATTGAGCCGCTGATTTACACAATGCGCTTCCATTCAATTCTCTGGTCGATTCCACTGGCTCGGAGCTTTAGGTCGCACTCTCTCTATGCGATAATCGGTTGTGGGGCAAAAACTCTAAACGGGAATTTAATTTTCACACATAGTTTCGGCGTGGAAAAATCAATATGATAACACAAACAGACTGCTGGGAAGGCTGGCCAAAAACAAAACCATAAATCACGCGCATAATTTTGTTAGAATGTATTTTTCCTTTGCCTTTTCTATTAAAGCTTTTTTCTAGGCCATCGAGAACAACTCCCCTTTATTTGGATTTACTGACCTCGGGCCACCGAAGGGATGTGTTTTTCTGTTTCCTTGGCTTTCATTGCTTTTTTATCCTTTTTAATGTGGTATGGGTATGTCTAGGTCGGGTAATTTCTGACACGTGTGATGTAAGAAAATGTAACAAAAAAAAATCCATGTCGGCTAGATAATTAGATACTTGAGGAGAGCCATAACGTGGCTAACTACTTTGATATGGCAACTTGGCTATGAATAATAACCTATGCAGGATTGAGTGAATGAATTAGTTTTTAATTACTGAGTTCACCTTCAACTTGAAGGCTTCAAGTAATTAAAAAGTTTCCCCAAAATGGCAGCAACTTTTTATTCTTCCGTTGGCTCCTTGATGGTGTCGATTTAACTTATTCAACTCGAAGCTCCTCAGTCAGCGCGGTTGACCCCAACCAATTGGGCTCTGTGGCACGTCCACCCACGTATAAATTTGATTTACTAATGAAGCAGGTCCTGTGTCCCACAGGAGGGAGAAAATCAGGAGAACAAAAAAAGGAACCCTTGTCGGAGCATATGAAATTTTAAGTAGTTTTTTCGCTTGGCACTTGCGGTTTGTCTTGCGGGTGTTGGGAATTGTGGTTGCCATGCGAACCACACGGGACGGGTTTCATGTCCGAGCTGGAGTTGGCCAGCAGATTTAAATTGGCCAAGTGTGGGCGGCTAACGATTTCGGACATGTGTCGGCCAAAAAAACCAAATTTCAAATTAAAGCCAACAAAGTTGGTCTCAACTTCCGAATTGGATTCCAAAACAATAAGTTCCGACCGCAGAGCGTCCGAAATAATTAATTAACTCGCTTGGGTTTTTGTAGCTGATCTATATTTACTTCTCGAGTTCTGGTTTACATTCCGATTACTTCATTTAGGTTTTGTCACATTTTCTCTTTTCGTCTTAACACTTTTATTGATATTTACGCTTAATTCTGTTAGACTAGCCATTTTAAACTCTTCCATTTACTATCTTCTATTGTGGCTTAAACCTACGCTCTTCCTTCTAAACATTTAACGTTAGTATTACTTAACTCTAAGCAGGACTTTGGGCCGCACAGAACGGCGTTTCAAACTTAGTTACAACTATTATTTTTTAATATCTATATACAACAACAAAAGTAGGTTTCGGGTGTGAATATTATTTACTTTATACACTTTACCTTATGTACAAATTTACTTGCAGTAATATTTAATCCAATTCTAAGCTATTTTTATCTTTGGAATATTTTTGCTACAAAATATTTAGCTACTAAATTGTCCGAGTCTTTTTGAAGTTTCCTTAGAATAGTGTGTATATATAACTGTGTGGTTTAATGAACTTTGAACGAATTTATTAACTTCTCGAATGAACTGAACACAAATACAGTTTTTGGGCGAATTCTCAGCGAATTGATAGAAAAGAAAACAAGTCTCTAGAGATTCCTCCGATTTGTAGCCTTAATCTGTAATCTCGATATGGAGTTTCTTTATTCGATATAACAAGGGATATGCTATTGAACCAGAAGATATGGCCTTTTCCTGCCAGTTTACGCGCAGTTTAACAGAGTTCACGTTTCGCCTAAGTTTAAGATTAGATATGCACAGCACCTTAACGGGAACAAACTAATGGACTGGTTCCACCCTTCACATTCTTTTGAAAATGCTTACAATTTGGGTATTGGAAGTGAAAACTGAAACCTGTCCATTTGACATTGATACATACATATTCATATACCCTAAATAATTATTTAAACTTAAGATCCTTGTAGCCAGAGCCTTAGACGCAGCTCTCTGGCACCCTCTGCGTCATTAGGCAATCCTTGATCGCATTGATGTTTATGTTGTCATCGAGGTCCTGCGACGAGTTGCACGATGTTGTGGCTGTCGTTGTGGAGTTTGAGTTTTTGGCCACGCCCACCACGCCCATGACGCTGCCCGAACTGCCGAGCAGCAGGTTAGAGCCAGAATGGTGCTGTTGCTGCTGATGATGGTGCGGGAGGTGGTGCTGCTGCTGTTGGTGGTGGTGGTGCCTGTTCAGGGTGGCGGTGTGGGTGCCTCCCCCTCCAGGCTGCTGGTGCAGTCGTCCGGTGGCATAGGCGTTTAGTATGTAGCCCCCACCACTGCCCAGGCCCGGGGGCAGGGTGCCTCCCACTCCGCTGCTGTGCATCGGCTGGAGGTGACCCGCAGCGGCCGCCAAGGTCGAGTTCGATGACAGGGAGGTGGGTGAACCGATGACCATGCCCCCAATTCCGAGGCCCAGCGGCTTGCCCAGCCCGCCCATTCCACTCAGCATGCTGCTGCTGGGCGATATGACGGTGCTGCTGCAGCCGCCCCCCGCCGCCGCCACGGCCGCCAGAAGTTGAGCCCGCTGGGCGTTGATTTGATTATAGGTGACAGTTGCGTTCGATGCATCGCCGGACAGCATCGTCGTTGTGGTCAGGGGCACCACCTGTAAGTAGGAGAAAATCTTGTCACTGATACACTTGGAAAATAAGGTTAAATGACCTTATGACTGTTAAGCTCAGTCATATACATACATACTATTAATTAGTAATCTTAAAAAGCCTTATTCAAAAGTTTTATTGCATTTTTAGCCTAACTTTGAGTAGCTTTTAAGGAAAATGCTTTACCAATTGGAAATATGGGGTGTGTATGGCTTATGTTTGATTTCCTTTCAATTTTCAATTAGTTGAATACAATAAAACATTGTCTTAGCACAACAAAACCCAGTCTTGGAACTTGATAGCCATTTGGCTATAAATTCATTTAACCATTTCTATGCCCAATTTTTATTGGAAACAAAAACAAGAAAGTCTGAATAAATGCCATAAAAATGCTAAATGAACATATTCAAAAAGTAACCAAGTTTAAGAATAAATGTAGCTATTAAAGAACGAGTGTCTCAATAAAAGAAAAATTTCAATTGAATGTACATTTTGTTGTGTGTAAAGAATATTGCATCGGAAGCCAATCAATTGGAAACGTCTCTGCCAGGAAATTCCTAAGTTTTCCACGTGAACGAAATGCAATCGAATAATTCTGTTTGCATTAGTTTTCCCTAGGAATTGTACAATTTTTTTGTAAATCATATAAAAGAAAACAAGTGGTATGTAATTTTCAAAAAATCCAACAAACTACTCCGTTTTAAACGTGTTTAGACCAAACGATATAAATTCGCACTCAACGGCCACAAAATGCTCGTCCACAATCCAATTATAGCAGAATGCTCATGCTTTGGAGAGAACTCCTAAAATCGGTGAGGCAGTGCTTTGTTGTTTGGCATTTTTATTCTGCTGGCTGGCAAAATGAAATGAAATTCTAATTGAAATCTCTCAATGCAATTTGCAGGTGACGGGTCAGCGGGATGGGCTGGTCGATGGTAGCTAGTATGGTAGATGGTGGCTGGTAGCTGGCAGCTTGCCGGTTTGTATGTTCGGCTGTTATGGTTGGCAATATTTAAAATTATTTAATTAACGAATTGAGTTATGCTGCTATTGCCCATTGGCCGGCAGGAGACGAGGCCAACAGCCTCCCTGGCTCAGCCCATACCGGTACACACGAACCACATTTTAAGCCCGCCTGGAATGGTAATTTAAATGTAATTGAAATCTGCGCAGCACAAATCCCATTTACAGAATGAAACAAAAATTCTCTTTCAGCCGAACTCCGGATGCGATTGGGGGCTCGGACTCAGATACTTTGTTATCTGGTGGTTGGAGGGGAGAAGGGAGGCTTTTCCGTGCATTGCGGAATGTGTGGGTGGGAATCGGGGGCGTAAAACCGCAGCGCTGGCTGATTTTCCAGATACTTCTGTTTCGGCTTTTTTTCTGCATTGCAAATTGGTTTCGGTTTGGGCCGAGGGATGAGGCTAATGTTTTTGGCCAGATTAGTGATATATATACATATATTCGCGGACTGGCAGTCAATTGGTCATGGTCGATGCATATGGCCATTTCCCGGCTCTAATCTCGTTCGCACAGCTTATGGTAATGGCTTTCGGGGATCTCGGCCGTTGTCAGCGCATAAAAGAGATATATACATGTATGTCTACATATATATTTGAATATTCATATGTGCAGAATCCAGGCAGGCAGGGGCAGCCCATAAATAAATTCTAATTGCGAACTTAATGAAATGAAAACAAATGTGTTTTGGCCAACACTCTAATCTCGGATGGTCGACAAAAAATTTATTCGCCAAAAAAAAATATGAAAAGTGCGCAAAAAAATTTAAAGTGGTTGTAAAATTTATTATTTCAAAGAGCTATGCCCATGTATGAGATTTAATTTACCAAATAAATGCAAAAGCTGTAGGGATAAACCAAAATTTACCTACGTTGAGCGGGTAAATGATATTACATTTTAAGTTTTTTAAAAATTTCACTGTGAGTGGAGACTGGCTCCTTTGCAGATTTTTCAGGCGAACTGCATATTGCATACTAAGCACCACTATTCCCACACCTGTTGCCAGCTTAAAAGCCACTCCATCCATCAGCAAAAAACAACAAGCTAAAACGAAAAAGTATCTATGGCTTGGGGAATCCGATACCTCAGCTCCGTGCTCAATACAAATGCGGAACAAAAATTGATTGATTACGCCCCACTCAACATGATATATTGTGTTTTAAAAATCTCGCAATTACCTCAGAGCCCGCCAGCCAAGCTGCACGTTATACCCCGATTTAGCCAATGGATTTTTATTTATAACCTGAGTGGCAGCGGACCGAGGAGGAGCCCAAGTGGGCGAGAAATTCGAAGATGCCCTGACAGTTTAAAAGCTTTTTTTAATATAGTATGGTGTTAGGGGAGCTTTTCGCCTCGGACCCTGACGTGCCAGAGGCTGAGTGTGGCAGCATGCTGAATGCCGTTTACCAGTCAGCCAGCTAGCCAGCTAGCCATCCAGCCAGCTACTCTCTGCTGCCTGTTTAGCAATTTGACAATTCCGGTAGTTGATTGCTTTCAGTGCACAGACCAGATTGCCAGGACAAAAGGACAGCGGGCTCACAAAGTCTGGGCCAGCAAATGCGAACCGCAACTGACAACTGACAGACGTTAAACTGTTCTCCTGAACTAGTCCGGCTGCCACCTGGACAACGGAAGTTCGAAGCTACAGGACTATGGAGTCCTAACTCCTGGAGTCCTGGCAACAAAACTTGCCAAATCAAATTGCATTAGCAAACCAAAAGCAAATGGGAAAAGGCAGGAAGAGCCATTGGCTATCCAACATGAATGTCTGTACAGAGGTGACACGTTTTAATTGTTCGGCAATCTATCAGATAGTGATGAGAACTGAAAGCTGTTCTTAAAAATTGATAAAGCTAACGATTCATTATAAATTTTTCCCATATCATACCCATCCTTTAAACAGGACCTACGTCAGTGTCTTTGGGTACTTACGTTGCCATTGGGCGACCACTTTGAGGAGCCTCCTCCCACGCCGCCCACTGATGTGGCTGATGCAAACTGATGGGCATCTGCGGCTGACACTGCCGTTCCTGATACGGATGCTGATGCGGCTGAGCTGACCGCGGATGCCACCACCGCGGTAGAGGTGCTGCTGCCAGTGGCGGTGCCGGCGGTGGTGCTCCCCACGTTCGAGGCATTGCTGCCACTGCTGCCGGCGCTGCCGCCACCAACTGCTTGATTGAAATTTATTGATGAGAAGCCACGTTTCGAGTGCCCAGTGGTATGTCCAGTGTCCAGGGTCCGGTGTTAGATTGGCGGGTTCCGTCGTTAAAAATATTTACGATTAAAAGGAAATTGCATTGGGTGATTGGATTGGATTGGTTTGGTTTCATTCAGTTTGGGTTTGTTTCGGTTGGGTTGGGTTGGCATGGAGTCCGTGGCATTGTTGTTGTGTTGATGAGATTGATTACGATTGCGGGTCACCAAAGAACAAAGAAGCCGGATGTGCAGATAGCGATTGCCATTGCGATTGCGATTGCGGGACACATGAAAGTAAATGTCAGAGAAGTGGCCATAAAATTTGATTAAAGTTTAATACTCAAAGTGCAGACTATAAAAAAGCAGCTTGACTCTCTCCGGTTACTTTGCCGGACACTTGACTCGCGGGCTTGGCATTAAGAAGCACGCCGAAATTAAGCAATTCCGTCAAGTCGCTGACCGGTTGCCCTATCTTACTGTTGGCCACATAAAAACCCGTGGCATCATTTCCACACACTCTCTCCCTGCCAACGTCCCTGCCAAGTGTCGCCACAAAGTGCCAGCCACTGCTTAAAATCTTACCGTATTGCGATGGTATTACGTCCGGATCACGTTCGTCCTCAACCAAATCCTCCGATGATTTCGTTTTTATGTCCGTGTGCTGCCATCGCGGTTTCTCCAAGTTACCGCCCTGAAAACGAATAATACGTACATTAATTGCTCTGAAAATATAAGAAATCCGGAGTACGGAACTCGCAACTTGGCCAACTCAACCCACCTTGAAGACATCGCCAGGTTGGGGCGTCACTCCCGCGGCGGTCGCCTTGTTGCCGTGATGGCGATTGCGGCGCAAATTGTGCACAAATGTCACCACGAATATTCGTATCGCGATAGCCACACCAATAATTATGATGGTCAGAACACTGCCGACAATCACCGGCGACAGTGTCAGGGTTACGTCGTCGTCTGTTGTTGTTATTTGCGTAATTACAGGTTGACAATCGGCGTTCATAAATCATCATCGGGTTTTAGATAGATTGCCATCGAGCCATCGCACAAACATATCCGCACATCAAATTGATTGCCGTTCGGAAGTGGTAGTTAAGACAGGAGAGCGGGATTCGGTTCGGATTCCGTGGCACGTTAAATTTGTCGACAATTGACGGTTTTATTTTTAGCCAAAAAAAAGCGTAGCATGAAAATGGAAAAGGCAGGACGATAAGTATGTCATAAGTGTGTCAATGTGTTGAGGCTATAAGAGCGTTTAATGATTAATTCGGCTGGAGGATGTTGGGATGGAAGGCAAAGACCGTGGGATAAGTCTTGGCTTAAATAACACTTTTAAGTGGTAACACCATGAGGGATGTTTGACTTAAAAATATGATGTATATATTTATGAAAACCCCATACTGATAAAATATTTATAAAAATAAAAAAAATATACATATATTTTCATGCTGTCCCACCGTTCAGTGTCTTGGAACCACCCACGACCATGTCATAAAGTAATTTTACACATATTTTACGCCATCGGTTGATGGCAGCAGTGGAGTGATGGGGCTGTAAGGAAACCTGTGGCTGGCATTTTGATTACGTAAGCACTGCAGATGACTGGCGGAGAGACCCACCTGTCAAGGAGCCCTGAATGTTGAAGCAGAGGCTGTGTAATGGTGCCTATTGCCTGCATGGGATTATTGCAGGCAAGGAAATCACAGGCCTAGCCCAAAGAAGCCGAACCAGATATAATTCTCGGCGTAGGCCCATCAGATGCGGGCTGCTCCTCACTTGTCAAGAGCACAGTACCGCCCACATACTCTCCAATATATGTATAGGCAGGCATCCCATCATAGCGCCTCCATCCTATCATCCTATCATCCTTCCATCCAAACCATCCTTCCATCCATCAATCATGGCAAATTGTGATGTTCGTTTTTCGGCGGCGCCATCTGGCGGCTGGTAGTGCCACTCACCTGTCTTGTAAGCTGTTGAGCCAATTATGAAATCGGGCAGCAGATAAGCGGCACTCCGGCCCTTCTGGTTGTACGAGTAGATGCGGAGCCGAAGCGAGTTGTTCTCCTGGACCATCATCGAGGTCAGGGTGTCCAGGTTCTCCAGCGAGAAGAGGGCCTCCTCGGCGTTGCTCAAATTGAATCTGCGGAATTGGACAGAAAGGATCAGAGTCGAGATGATTGCGAATTAAATCAAACGAAATGGCTAGGAAATCAACGGCATTAAGCCTTTAATCAAATGTGCGGCCAGAGCGAATGCCAATGCCGCAAATACTTTCTGGCAGCCCTTTTTCTTTTGGCATTTTTACGGGTTTTTCGTTTTCATGTTTTCCTAACCCCAGGCCTGCCAGGCCCCCATTCCTTTCCAGCACCCCCTTTTCCGCCAAAGAGGATATACGCTCTTCCAATCATGACCTCAATTTGAATTTGATGCCTTTGCCAGCGACTGCGGCTTTGACTTGTCCGCCCCATCTGCTCCTTTTCGATCTGGCGGAATCTTTTCTCCGGCAAGTTCTGAAATATTAGGGTTCAATGTCTATATATACATTTATTTTTTTTGCCAAACATTTGAACATTGATGACGATGTTTGTTGCGTTTCCGCTTTTCAATGAGGGTCTTATATTTTTCCCTTTTCTTTTCTTCGGTTTTGATTATGTCTTTGTTTTTAATAAGAAATATTTATTTGCCATATCCCCGAGCCGTATTCAACCCAAAATGTATATGGCACAAAATTTATTCGAAACGAAAAATAAAATCAAATGAAGACAGTCTCGCATAATGTTATGTTCGGCTATGAATTTGATTTGCCATTTACCATAAACATGTGCACACATTTAATATCCACTACGAATTCAATGGCTTGAGGGTCCATTTAAAGACAAACACATCCTACCCAAGAGCGGTCTGTTTCACGCCTAATTACACACCTACATCGAGTGCTATATACATATCTTATGAGGTGAAAGCACTTGAAATACATTCACGAGTGCCCTAGCTCCGGCTCCTGCCGTCCGATATAGTGCCTTGCCTGGTTTCCTCGAACTATTATTGAATAAAATGATGCTGGTATGTCTTTGTGGAGGTGTCAGGCTCAGAAACAGGACGTGTTCTCTATCTAAATGCGATTTTACGGAAGGGCGGGCCAGTCCTCGTTCATATGTACTGCCATCGATGCATATCTACTTACATCAGGAATATAAAGACTACTACTGGTAGCTATTTATACTAAATTAAAGTATGAATTAACTTTCAGCACCTGTGGAGTTTTTTTTTCTCCTTGGCCCTTGACATTCAATTCAAAAAAACTAAAAAAATTGAAACAAAGAGCAAAAATGATTAAAAAAATATGAGAGACCTCAACCCTTGGGAAGGCAAACTGCAAGAATTATGAGGTATACCATTTGGCTCTTTATTAGCCTTTCTTTTTCATTTCCAAAACTTTCTTAAATTGTAACATTCTTTCAAGTAAGGCAAAGACCAATACATATGAAACTAAGCCCTGAAGAAATGGAAACTAAACCGGCTTTATTTGATTAAAATTATGTTATGTGCTCCAACATTGCCACGAACTGCCCGAGGGTTAAGGCCTAAGCATATACATACATGCATACAATATGTGTATTCCCGAAACGATATGGAGCCATTTGTTTGACATATGCCCCGTATCTGCACTCGGGGTCAATCTGGCACCGCCCGGCTGCGCCCTTGCCGTGATTGACCCCCTTGTGCTGCCCCCAGCACCGGATATAAGCGGCTTAAAAGGAAGCCACAAGCGGAACGGGAACGTGGACTGGCCTAGGGGTCGTTGTAGTTATAGTTGATTAATAAGCTTACCTGGTGATGCCGGTGCGTGTTGAAAACATTTCGAGAACAAATATTTGCGGCAGGCCGCCGTCATAGCCCGGTATGCACTGTATGTCAACACTCAGTTCGGTGCGGTTGAAGACGGTACAATTGCTGACGGCATTCGGCAGTGCTGAAATCGGAATGGGATTTGCAATCCGCACACAGGCATCCGAACCATTTCCAACCAGGAATCAGATTTATGTTTGGTCCACGTTACGCAGGAAATTAACAAGCAGCACCACCGACAGTATTACCACCGGTAACAGCAACAGCAATAGCAACATCCACATCAGCAGCACATCCACATGAGGAAAAGTAAAAGGGGGCAACATGAGCATTTGTTCTTTTTCTGAATGAAATCCCCCGGCTTTCCGCCCCAAAATGCACAAAGCCCAATCTCTGGTTTTTTGGTTTTGTTGGTTTTTTTTGGGGTATGACTTCGCCTGTCCAGTTTTGGCCCGGTGTGTCTCCCAGGACTGAGTGCCGTGCCCTGTCTGTGTTTGCATGCGGCATTAACATGTTAAGGTCAAATTGCACGTAATCAGCAAAGCAACAGCAAACAGAAACGAGGGCAGCTCAAAAATAGGGTAGTAGTGGTCATGTTTAGCTTATACAAACCTCTTTTTTGGACTGACACAAGATAGTCGTCCTTTCTGGATAATCAAACTATCATTACTAAACCTTCTTTTCAAACGTGTGCCATACGATCTATTTTAGCTTATTTATAAGTAAACATTTTTGATCCCTTAATTGGATAATTTTAAAAATTCATAACATGAAAATTGTTTATTTTTTTTTAAAGCAAGATCTAGAAACCATTTCTCACCCTCGGCTATCCCAAAGAACCACAGAGATTGGACATGGCTTTCGAGGGCGTTTTCTCCCCAAGGATACTCACCGGCCAGGACCACTTGGAACAGACAGGGATGCTGCTGGGTGCCCACCTCGTTCGAGGCCCAGCACGACAGTGTGCCATAATCCTGCAAATACATATTTATTTATTATTTAAATTGCGGCTCTTGCTTAATTGCCCGGAGCAGCTTTCGGTCTCCGCTGTGGACACTCTCCCGTCGTGCGATTATATATATACATATATAAGGTTCTATACGGTGGGGAATCAGAATGTTTACCTGATCTGTGACTGGTGTGTACTTTAAAATGCTGCGGCTGCCATTCACGCTGAATCGTTCACTGCCCACGTCCAGAGTTTCGCCCGAGTTGTTGAATTTCCAACGAAATGTCCTGCGAAATATTTGTGCACATGTGTGAGTAAGTTGCGTTGACATTTTGACAGAAGTCTGTGTGTGCGGAAGGCAGAAGGAGAGCGACAGGACACGCCAAGTAAAAGAGGATGGGTCAGGATGGTGAGTGAGTGAAGCATGTTTGCAAAGTTCTCCATTTTTAAAATAACTCGTTAAAATATTAAAGGTTAAACGCACATACGTCTGAAATCGTCACCGGCAGCCCAAAGGCCTGTCCTTCAGAGCCGTTTAAAAGGTTAATTATCTTTGGCATATTCGGTTGGACGCCTTTCCATCTTCCCAGTGCGAAAATAAACGTAAATCAATATACCCACGAATCCATTTTAAAATCGACAAGAAGAGAGGTAAATTAAATCAATAATTGACAGTAAAATCACAGACCGTTGAGGGACGTTGGTAAATTTATTTTCTTTCGTTTATGGTTGATAAAAGTAAAGTTTTGTCATAAATATTCTCTATCTTGTCCTGTTATTTTGATTATCAAATAAATTAATTAAATATTTCATCAAATAGCAAAGAAAGAAAGCAAATACTAGCTCAGTCTAATCGTTTCAAATCCCTCAAAATGCTAGCAAAAATTTCTGCAACAGTTTTGATTAAATTTTTAATACATTAACAAGCTGAAGAAATACATTTTTTTTCGCTGCCGCTTGTCAGGCATTTAAATGCTGATAAATTAACTTGTCGCACCCGACGCCCCTGTGCGTCCTTTCCACAGGAGACCAGCCTGTAAGCTGGCAGCAGCTTTTTAATGCTCGCAGACCTTCGTTGTCTGCTCAGATGTTTTCCATTCCCGGCAAGAGCAGCCACAACAATTACACGGCGCCGCAGCTGCCTTGGCCTCGGTTTCGGCCTCGCATATTTTCCGCCGGCTAATGATTAATTATTTTAGCATAAAGCGTCAGCTCAAGACGCAGCCCGGCAGCAACGAAAAAAATTGAAATTAAATACAGGACATGACAGAGGCAACGCAAAAGCGGCCAAGACAGACGCACTCAGACAGCAAGGACTAAGGATGAGTGGCAGTTGGCCGGAGTCTCGGTGTGGTGTGGTGGCCTCATTAAAAAAACATTAAAGTGGGCAGCATCCATGCTGACCGTCTAAATCCCTCTAGCCGGAAAGAGAATGCCAAAGCCAGTTGCACATTTAAAATGAATTAAAATCAACTATTTAAAGTGCATGGGAAAAAAATTACATTCCTAAATGGTAAATAAAAACGAAGATAAAAGAGAAAATTCAAGGGGATGAACACAAACCAAAAGAACAAAAAAAAAATAACAAAATATTGTTAAATTTTCTCACATTTCCTACAAAATAAACAGCATTTTCCGCTACGCACATCCACGCCGGCACACACAATCACAATCATTTGTCAATTTTGCAAACTTCCTTTCAACAGGAAACCGGAAGCAATCGCCTACAACGCAGCAAAAAACCTTCATGATGGGGACGAAGGCGGGCTATGGGTGTTCGGTTAGGGGTTCTGTAAGGGGGGATGAGCCGGAAGCTTCCCAAAGATTTTTTGTTTAAACTTACCGTGGTGGGGGGTCTGCCTGAATTTCGCACACAATCTCAACCGTCTCGTCCTTTGAGGCGCCAATTAATATTACGCGGTCGGAGTGCTTGCAAATGGGGGTGTCTGTAATGAGAAAATTACGATAAGTTCAGGGCCATGGTATAAGCTCGACATGGTGATACCATAACCGATGATTTTTAATAAATTCAGTGTCTGGAAAATTTTTCCTTTAATATATATTCAAAATATATTTATGAGCTATGTAACAGCTGGGCTGATTAGCATAAAAATTTATTATCCCTAAAACTAGACACTTCCGCATTCCTTTCACCTGTTGATGTGACTAACCAGATCCCCTATCGGCTCCAGGACATTAAAATGTTGTGAAAATCGTCGGGAAATGAGCCAAAGTATTTGCCTTTGTGTGGGCGTGGGCGTGGCATGTGAAAAACGCACAAAAGTGATTTAGACAGCAGGGAGACCGTCAGAAGGCGCGACGCCTCCACATCAGTCAGTTAGTCAGTCGACAAGGGATCGAAAACACTGGAAAAAGGGGTCCTTGGGGTCACAGGGGGGGGTCTTATTTGAAAAGCTTTCGAGTGACGGTCCCCTGTTCTCGTTCACGGGAAATTAATTAATGTGGCAACATGATTTAGTACTTCCCAGGTAAATAGGCGTTCCATAAATGTTAAAGGATTATTAGCTGACAGCACACGTGGCGTATGCGTAATTTGCTGTCGTCGGCGAACCCACCCACCCATCTTTCTCACTCCGTCACAGTTACTTCCTCTTTCGGCTCCCCCAGCCCTTGTGGTACATCCGCCTGGCACATTTTGGATGGGAAACTTGAATTTCTGATGAATTGTTTATCTTCAAAAATGTACACAAAAACCAAGGGGCGTAATTAATTAGCCGGAAAATTACGCCCAATTCGGGTATCCTTGTTGTTTCTCTTGTGGACTTAAATATTATGTATTTTGGATATAGAATGGGAAAGAATGTGGAATGATTAGTTGGTAGCTTTGCTAATTAAGCAGTACTTGAGGAGTGTTATGGGAAAGTTGAAACTGACCTACATATATGTGTATGGTTGGAATATGTGGGAAGTATTCCCAGAAAAAGCAACAGGTTTGTATAAGTTAAACCAAATTAAAGCATACTATTGTTTGGCTGATTTATTTATTTTTTTGTTATTTGTTTAAAATCAATAGCATAGTTTCGGCTTTATAGTTTTACATTTCATTAACGTTTCAATTATTAGAAACAGAAAACATGAATACACTTGGAATGTTTGAAGTTAAAACACAGAAGCCTATTTAAAATTTAATCAATTCTCATGGTTTTAAAATCGTTGAAATTTCTTCTAATTACACTCACAAGCTTTATTAACTTTTTCAGTGATTAAGTGGCATTCCCGATCCAATGTTTCTCAGTGCAGCCAGTGTAAAAGGCAACATCCTTTGCTCCTTTGCTGCAATGGCGGCGCACTCCATTTAATTTATGACTGGCAGCAATGCGCCTGTCAGGCTGTATGTGAGAGTATCTGTGTGGGGAACTGAGGCTGGGGCAGCAATTTGTATGGCTCAAAGAACGGGGCAAACGGGGGCTAGGAACTTGCAACTTGCAAGTGTAGGTACATGTGTATCACTCCAAAACAGACCCCAGCCGCAGTTGGAAATCGCTAGACTAAGCCACTAGTACGCCTGGCTCATTACGAGCCACGTAATCATCATCATCATCCATACAGAACGTAGTGCTCCTCATCAGGCGAGGCGTCTGTCAAATTGCTTAAATTCAAGCGGGGATCGAGAGGAGGTTGGCTCGGCAGCAGCTACATTTCGCGGGCTGTTAAATTGAAGCATAATTCCGCCAGCAGCCGGCTGGAGAGCGGCAGCCTGCGATGAAATATGGCCGAAGCCAACGCATGTGGCAAGCATATGAAAGGCGGAACAGCGGCAAACAAACGGAGAAGCCAAGGAAAATGTTGTATTTATGCAAAAAGCGGAATGAAAAATATTTTTTCCCCAGCCTTGACGTGCAACTGCGCCAAGACTCCCAGGCTTGTGTTGTAAAATGAAAACGGACCGAGCTCAGCTAAAGCTGCCTGCTATACTATACATACATAAGTATGAAAAAAGCGAAAAATAAATATGTACAGCCGGAGAAGAAAAAAGAAAATTGCAATACATCAAATGAGTCGTGGATATAGTAGGGGGGGTTTAGTCGAGGGATGACAACTGCGACGGCTGCAGCTCTGACTTTATGATAAGAAAACAGAAAACAGACGAGCTCCGAGTGTCAGACAAGGGCCAAACAAGGAGCCGGGTAGTGCCATGCCCCCAGATAGATGATGCATTCAAACAAAGTGGCGCTTGGCAAATTTATGCTTAAAATCGCTGATGCATCACAACAGTCCGGAATCCAGAGTCTGCTCCAACGACTCACAGGATCTTTGTATTTTTGAAGTAATATCTCTAGGCTAGTCATACTCACATTTCACCCGCAGTGGCAACTGATTGCTGACCGTCTCTCCCTCGTCGTTGATGGCACTGCATGCGTAGTTTCCAGCATAGTGCTTTGTGATCTTCTGCAGCACCAGGCTCTGGTTGGAGCGGATGACACGGGCCGACGTATTGTGCTCCAAGTGAATGCCCTAAAAAGCATAACAAAATCCATATAAAATAAACCAATCTAGAAATATAAGTAGAGAAGCTAAATCTAGTCTATATACTTGTCTATCAATGCTGTTCATGGGATACCCCATTGTAGGTATACCCCAAAAGCCTAAAATAAAATTTTCAAATCTGGATGCTGTATGGATTGTATTGCCAATCATTTGTTCAAACCTTCCAAACTGTTAATCTATGCATAAATCAGAACTAATTCAGTAATGGATCATTCAGCTAGGAGCACTAAAATCTAAAATCCGTTCTATAACCACTCGAGTTCGAATTTCAATTTGCCAAAATCCGCTAAGCGCTTCCGAAAAGCAAAAATTCCAGCCACCCACCAGACACACTCGCATCGACCCACCCACCCACATTGGACCATACTCTCACCCAGGGGGGCAGGAAGCGAGAACGGATGATAGTGGGATCTGGGAGGGATTGCGGGGAAATATGGGAACTTGGCCTGAGTGATTGGCAAGCGAATGCGGACTGCAGTTGAGCGACGGCAAATCAATGCCGCAAATCCCAAAACTATTTTACCCAAAATGGCACATCGTCAAGCCACGGACCACCCTCTTGCCTCTTGCCTCTTCACCACTAACCGGCTCACAAGCACTTTCGACCAAATACACACAGACACACACACAAACACACGGAGACCACAAGAATTGAAATGAGCAAATGTGGCACAGGCCAGGTTGCATGCATCATGACATCATCGGCGGCGTCTCCCAGAGCAGCCACCTCAACGCATACGCAACCTGCCTTGTTATTGACACTTAAACAGAAATGAATGCACGGTGCCAGCCAAGCAGATAGCCTGGGGATGCCTTTCAGTGGTTCAGTCCGGAGACCGGAGACCAGACATCGGAGAACGGAGACCGGAGTTCCTATTCCCGCTGTCCGGGCTCCGGAATCCCAGCATCAAATGGATTCGATTGGATCGAATGGGGAACGAATGCCAGGTCCCGGGCTATCCTTCTCTTTTCGGCTCCAGCTCAGGCGACCTACATTATGCAACCACAACAGTTTCCGCCACTGAGGATTCGATTGTACGTGACACTCGAAGTAAACATCGTCGCCTTCCTTGATATCATCCGGTGTCAAAGTTGAGCCCAAGCGTAACGCCACCAGGGGAGGATCTGGAAAGAGGAGCAAAAGAGCAAGTCAATTAGCCAATAATTGAGAAGATGGTATCTGTAGGTTTGTAAAGAAAGTATATATCATGTTTGGTTTAAAATATTAAATTAATTGTAGTTTTAATTAAAAGTTATTCTATGTTGTTCCTCTGGCTAGTTGAGGTTGAGATGGCTGGAGGAGTATCGGGTATCTTATATTCCCTGCTCTCCTATATTCATATCTTAAATTATTTCAAACTTTATAAGATGAGTAAATAAAATCAAGGCAGTAGCTAAGAGCTTCCTGGACTCACTCTTAAATCTATCCAGTTTATTCATACATCCCATCCGACATGATGTCTATATATAACTCTTCTCCACCATCATTGCCCTTAGCCCATATAGCGCACACTGTCATGATCAAGCTTATTTAATAGTTTTTGCAAATATGAGCGATTTAGAGCAATAACTGGAACAAAGTGAAGCATCAGCCAAGAGTTATGACGACACAACCCGAAATGTCCCGCCCATCGACGACCGCTGTTTGCCAACATGTGTTGCCGCTTAAGTCGTTTGAATTTGCTTAACGAGCCACAAACTTTGCAACAAACAGAGACCAACAGCGACAAGGCTAACCGGATCCGGGATTCCGGACCCAGACAACACCAGTCCCGACCAAAACCATGACCAGAGAACCAGGCTAAGAACCAAAGTCGGCAGAAGGACAAGAACCAGCTCGAGTATGGGTGTTGGTACGAGAGGGGCGCGCACGTGCCAACCTTAATATTGTTGAGTTATTGGCGGCCAAAACCAAACGCCGACAGTCAAGAGTTGGGCCAACCCAAACCGTAGCTAAAGCCAAAAAGTTCCCTTCCGCCAACTGAAAACTTTAGAATGGCCTGGAAAACTTTTGGCCCAGCCTGGGGTGGCACTTTTCTCCACTGGCATGCCGCGGCACTCAGCCCACTTGTCCCCACTTTGCCAGCCAGCCAGCCATCCAGGCGTCTGCCAATCAGGCAAAGTGCCCAAAGGGCTGCGAAAACTCTTTCGCCAAGAAAGTCGCGTCGCGTATTTCCGCACACATGTTGCAGGCCATTTTTGTGATTATCATTTACCGTTGCTGCCACCTTGGTTCCGGCCGGGTCCCAGCTCCTTTTACTTTTGGCCCAAACGGCCATCGATCGATATAACGGAGCGCTAGTCAACGGTTTCTCAGAATTTATGTGCAAATGAAGGCTGCCTTATTAGGCCGATTGCCTCGCGGATTTCGCAAAGTCTTGATTTAAATATTTAAGATTTTTTGGGGTATAAATTTAAGCTTAAAAAAATATAAGAAATGGCGTTCAAATGGGTTGTGGGTTACATAAGTATGAGTATGCGTTACATAATAGATTATTTTAAGGTTATGGTCAGAAGAACATAACATTTTCCAACACTTATCAGGGGCTTTTTTAGTACATTTTGAATTATATTTTTGCTAAATCATGACTAGTAGCTTTTGGTAAAAAAAAAAAATCAAGTAGTCTGTGGAAAATGACTTGCAATTTAATAAGAGCTCCGAACAAGAAAAATATTCTTCATTCGGAAAGAAGTTCTTGCATGGAACACGTCGTATAATTTCAATAAAGTGAAATAAATCCAGTAAATAATAATTATTGTGAAAAAGTTATTAAAGTGCATAAATTTAAAAACAGGAAAATAATGCCGGCCAGATCAAGGGCAAGTGGCTCTGGTAGAGGAGGAAGAAGTGCCAATGTGGCGAACGATCAGGCAAGTATGATAACAAATGAAGAGAGTCTGCAAGTGGCCGGGCCACCAAAGAGGGCTGGTAGAAAGACCCGCAAACCTCCAGAGCCGGTGGTAGATTCCCCCGAACCCGCCGCAGCTCCTGCGAAGAGGAGCTACAAGCGGAAGAGGTCGCAGACGAGCGCCAATAGTTCGGAACCCTCCGAAGTGGAAGCTAAACGAAAGCCCCGAGTCTATGCAAGTCGCAAGAAAAAAGATTCTTCAAATCCCCCAGGGATTGGGGGATTGGAGGATGAGGCTGAGAAGCCTCCATCCAAGGATGAGGCTGAGAAGCCTATCTGGTCGGCTCCACCTAAGGAGGAGGCTGAAAAGCCTGTCTGGTCGATTGCATCCAAGGATGAGGCTGAAAAGCCTATCCAGTCCACGACGTCCAAGGATGAGGCTGAGAAGCCAGTCTGGTCGATTCCATCCCAGGATGAGGCTGAAAAGCCTGTCCAGTCGAGAAGCTCTAGAGGAAGGGGAAGAGGAAGAGGAAGAGGAAGTAGTAGTGCGCCGCAGAGAACTCGCCGAAGCTACACTAGGAAGACTAAAGCTAACCAAGAAGAGGTAACTCCTTCCACTTCTTCGAAGGCCATTGGCGCAGTTATATCTGGTGAGGTGAGTGAACAAGCGACCTGGTCTGTGCTGGATACCAACATCAACAAGGGTAATATAATCAATGCGAATCTACCCATGAATATGCCAAGCTGTAACCAGGTATGAAAGCAATTATTGAAAATGTAGTTGAAAAGAACATTTTTTTTTAAAGAAAGAATTTTACAGGAAAATGTCTTAATGGAAAGGACTTTCATGGAAAACGTCCAACAAAACCTTGTCAACCCAATTCAGATGAAAGTCACCCCTACAGAGAGAAAGAAGAGGGTTTCCAAAAGATCTATTAAAAATGATCTGGTAGAGATCGAGGCCAAGGATACAAAGCCAGACATATCACAACCTATGCCGGAAGCGTCTGATAAACCAGAAGAAGAGCTAGTTCCGAAAAAAAGACGCACTCGAAGATCCCAAAAAAAAGACGAACCAGAGAAGCTTTCGGGACTGAATGGCGGCACTGATTCTACAATCGGCTTGGATAATTCCTATCGCAGTGAGTTGCCTTCTACCTCTGGACGGAAAACACGCGGTCGCAAGGATGTCAAGCCAGTGGATGCTCAAGCCCTTAACAACACCCGGGATCTTATGCGTCTAGCTGAAGCTGATTCCTGCTCCATGTACAAAACTAAGTACGAAGCAGAGACACCAAAGTTCAACTTCAACCCGAATGAAATCAAAATCGAAAGAGCGGAAGATTATCCGTTGCACAAGCAAGGTGATCCTTCATTAGAGACTTCTGGAGCTTTATATGCAGGGCTGGACAATTCCTATCTCAATGATTTGCCTACTACCTCTGGGCAGAAAACACGCGGTCGCAAGGATGTCAAGCCAGTGGATACTCAAGCCCTTAACAACAACCGGGACCTAATGCGCCTAGCCGAAGCTGATTCCTGCTCCATGTACAAAACAAAGTACGAAGCAGAGACACCAAAGTTCAACTTCAACCCGAATGAAATCAAAATCGAAAGACCGGAGGAATATCCGTTGGACAAGCAAGGTGATCCTTCATTAGACACTTTTGGAGCCCTAAATGCAGGGTTCAACAATTCCTTTCACAATGAGCTGCCTACCACCTCTGGAAGGAAGAGACGCGGTCGCAAGGATGTCAAGCCAGTGGATACTCAAGACCTTAACAACACCCGGGGCCTAATGCGCCTAGCCGAAGCTGTTTCCTGCTCCATGTACAAAACTAAGTACGAAGCAGACTTCAACCCGAATGACATCAAAATCGAAAGAGCGGAGGAACCTGTTAAACCCACCCATCCGTTGGACAAGCAAGGGGATCCTTCATTAGACACTTCTGGAGCTTTATATGCAGGGTTGGACAATTCCTATCTCAATGATTTGCCTACTACCTCTGGGCAGAAAACACGCGGTCGCAAGGATGTCAAGCCAGTGGATACTCAAGCCCTTAACAACAACCGGGACCTAATGCGCCTAGCCGAAGCTGATTCCTGCTCCATGTACAAAACAAAGTACGAAGCAGAGACACCAAAGTTCAACTTCAACCCGAATGAAATCAAAATCGAAAGAGCGGAAGATTATCCGTTGCACAAGCAAGGGGATCCTTCATTAGACACTTCTGGAGCTTTATATGCAGGGCTGGACAATTCCTATTACAATGATTTGCCTACTACCTCTGGACAGAAAACACGCGGTCGCAAGGATGTCAAAACGGTGGATACTCAAGCCCTTAACAACACCCGGGGCCTAATGCGCCTAGCCGAAGCTGTTTCCTGCTCCATGTACAAAACTAAGTACGAAGCAGACTTCAACCCGAATGACATCAAAATCGAAAGAGCGGAGGAACCTGTTAAACCCACCCATCCGTTGGACAAGCAAGGGGATCCTTCATTAGACACTTCTGGAGCTTTATATGCAGGGCTGGACAATTCCTATCTCAATGATTTGCCTACTACCTCTGGACAGAAAACATGCGGTCGCAAGGATCTCAAGCCAGTGGATGCTCAAGCCCTTAACAACACCCGGGATCTTATGCGTCTAGCTGAAGCTGATTCCTGCTCCATGTACAAAACAAAGTACGAAGCAGAGACACCAAAGTTCAACTTCAACCCGAATGAAATCAAAATCGAAAGAGCGGAAGATTATCCGTTGCACAAGCTAGGGGATCCTTCATTAGACACTTCTGGAGCTTTATATGCAGGGCTGGACAATTCCTATCTCAATGATTTGCCTACTACCTCTGGACAGAAAACATGCGGTCGCAAGGATCTCAAGCCAGTGGATGCTCAAGCCCTTAACAACACCCGGGATCTTATGCGTCTAGCAGAAACTGATTCCTGCTCCATGTACAAAACTAAGTACGAACCAGACTTCAACCCGAATGACATCAAAATCGAAAGAGCAGAGGAAACTGTTAAGCCCGTCGAAACCACCCCTCCGTTGGACAAACAAACGCATCCTTCATTAGACACTATTGCAGCCATAGATGCGGTCCTGGACAATTCCTATCTCAATGATTTGCCTATTACCTCTGGACGGAAGAAACGCGGTCGCAAGGATGTCAAGCCAGTGGATACTCAAGCCCTTAAGACCAAACGGGATCTGATGCGTCTAGCCGAAGCTGATTCCTGCTCCATGTACAAAACTAAGTACGAACCAGAGCCACCAAAGTCCACTTTCAACCTGAATGACATCCAAATCGATATGGCGGAGGAACCTGCTAAACCTGTGAATACCACCCCTTCGTTGGACAAGCAAACCCATCCTTCATTAGACACTATTGCAGCCATAGATGCGGTGCTGGACAATTCCTATAACAATGAGTTGCCTTCTACCTCTGGACGGAAGAAACGCGGTCGAAAGGATGTCAAGCCAGTGGATACTCAAGCCCTTAACACCAAACGGGATCTGATGCGTCTAGCCGAAGCTGATTCCTGCTCCATGTACAAAACTAAGTACGAACCAGAGCCACCAAAGTCCACTTTCAACCTGAATGACATCCAAATCGATATGGCGGAGGAACCAGAAAAGCCCGTGAATATCACGCATCCGTTGGACATGCAAGAGGATGACCCTCCATCCGATTCTTTTGCAGCCCTAGATGCGGAGCTGGATCAAATTTTCCGGGAGGTCACTGAAAGTGAACCAGGCTCTAATCCTAGTCCCGTTGATAAAGACTTCGCCTTGGAATTCGAGCTAGAGCCACCAAGTACCGAGGACATAGACGCTCGGCTGGAGGCTGAACTCAAGTCACTTATGCCCGACGAGGATGTGACTTCAGGGCAAGTCTCGACATCAAATACGTTCCAAGTACAAATACCGTCGCCTAGGCAACCGGCCACAGATGAAGATATCGAAGCACGTCTGCAAGCGGAACTAGACTCATTGCCCATGATTGAAGCCGATCCTAGCGAGCCTGACGAGTCTCTGGATGACATCCTCAGCTCGATCTTTAATGAAGTGCAGGCTGTACCTCCTAAGGCTACACCTATGGCTGGTGTCCCCGCATCCATGGCTGTAACTTCCGCACCTAGGATTGCTGCCCCCATACATAAGGATGCTGTCCCCGCACCTATGGATGTAGACCCCGCACCTATGATTACTTTCACCACATCTAGGATTGCGGCCCCCGAACCTATAGCTGCTGTCCCCGCACCTAGGATTGCTGCCCCCACACCATTGGTTGCTACCCCTAACCCTGACTCAATGGGACTACCAGTTGAGGGCTCCGGTCGTGCAGATTGCAGTTCCGTTAACGTTATGAGGAACGCTCCGGCTGCTGTAACCTTGTCCAGGGCGCCGATACATCAGCGTGGCGGCGTGGTCCCTCAGTTGCCGATGATCACGCGACTGCATAATGTTCAGGGCGAGGATATATCGGTCTCCTACACCACAGGACCAGACGGTCTTGTGACCAATGTGGCCATGGTGCAACCGCTGTCGGAGCCCGACAGGCCGGTCCAAGACATGAAAAAAAAGGAACTGCCAAGCCTTACGGCCAGCCAGCTGCATACGATTTTGCAGACCTCCAAGCCGTACTTGACCCTGCCGATGACCATGGCCGGCTGTCCAAACATCCGAGGGCGAGGTCGAGACTTAGTCAACCGAGTCATTCTGGCCAACGAGCAGGCCGTGGAGGACGAGGAAGTCGATTACGAGGAGATCGGCGTAGCAGACACTTTCGCGGAGTACTGGCCCAGCAAGCTCAAGGTTGGGGTGGCCCACCCGGATCCTGTTGTGGAGACTGCGACTCTGTCATCAGTCGAGTTTCCCGATATTACATACAAACTTTCCTTACCGGAACGTACTACGTCCTCGCTGAGTGCCCTTCAGTTGGAAGCGGTGGTATACGCGTGCCAGGCTCACGAGAAAATCCTTCCCAGTGGCGAGCGAGCCGGATTTCTCCTGGGCGACGGCGCCGGAGTGGGTAAGGGCCGAACCATTGCCAGCATTATATATGACAATTACCTGAAGGGCAGGAAACGAGCTCTCTGGATTTCCGTATCGAACGACCTGAAATTTGACGCCGAAAGAGACTTCCACGACATAGGAGCTTTGGACAAAATCGATCTCTGTTCTATAAGTAAATTCCGGTACAGTCGCATAGACTCTGATGAAAACGACAACTTTAAACGGGGGGTGATATTCTGTACATATACCGCTCTTATTGGTGAGTCCTTAACAAGCAGTAGTAAATACAGAACCCGTTTAAAACAAATCACCAGATGGCTGGGGAAGAAATTCAATGGCGTGATCGTCTTCGACGAGTGCCATAAGGCCAAGAATCTGAGCCTGATGAACGTCGGAAAATCCACCAAGACTGGCACCACTGTGCTGCAACTGCAAAAGGTGCTGCCCAACGCCCGGGTGGTCTACGCCTCCGCCACGGGAGCCAGTGAGCCTCGAAACATGGCCTATATGGTGCGTCTGGGATTGTGGGGACCTGGAACTGCCTACCCAGACTTTTACGAATTCGTCAACACGGTGGAGAAACGAGGCATAGGTGCCATGGAGATCGTCGCCATGGATATGAAACTGAGGGGAACCTACATATCCCGCCAGCTGAGCTTCAGGGACGTGAGCTTCCGCATCGAGGAGGTGCCTATGTCAAAGGATTTCCGGAAGGTTTATAACTTGGCCGCCGAACTGTGGGCCGAAATCAACAAAAAGTTCCAAAAAGCCTGCAGGCTGATGTGCGTCGAAAGTCGAGTACAGAAGATTATAACATGCCAGTTCTGGTGCGCCCATCAAAGGTTCTTTAAAAACCTGTGTATTGCCGCGAAGGTGAACCACGTGGTCAGGATGACGCGCCAGGCGACGCGAATGGGCAAGGCGGTGGTCATCGGCCTGCAGTCGACCGGAGAGTCGCGCACCTTGGAACACTTGGAGCGACATCATGGAAAGCTAAACTCATTTGTTTCCACATCGAAGATGATCATACAGTCGTTCGTGGAGAAGCACTTCCCGGCTCCCAAGCGTGACTCCTTCCATCATCTGCTGAACACAGGGGAATTCGTGCCAGAGTCCCGTTCACGACCACCAGGTCCCAAAAAGGCCAGGATGAATCCAGACTGGTTCGATGACGATATGGATGCAGAGGCTGGCGAGAGCGATATTGAGATGTACGAGAACAGCTGGATCTCTGAGGATGAGCGTAAGGCAGGACGAAAGCGTCGTGGCAGGCCCCCAAAGGTCGAAAAGGGTAAGTTTTTATCTTTTTTTTAATGAGATTTATAAATTTTATATCCATGTTTTATTTCAGCGGAGAAAATGACGATGCAGGAACGCATCTTGCAGCATTTGTGCAACAATATGCGGGATCAGGACAACGAAGACGATACCAACTACAATATCGACAATACCAAGCCGCAGAAGGCCAACATCACAGAACGTGATGTGGAACGATGTATTTGTTCACGGGAGGTACTACTGGAGAAGATCGAGGTCTTGGGCCGTCGCATGCCACCCAATACGCTGGACAAGCTGATCTCGGATCTGGGTGGACCCACCAAGGTGGCGGAAATGACCGGACGACGTGGACGCGTGGTGCGTACCGAGTACGATGGCTACAAGTATGAGCCTCGCTGTGAGAGTGATACCTCAACGGATGTGGTGAATTATCGGGAGAAGCAGCGCTTCATGAACGGCAGCAAGCACGTGGCCATTATTTCCGAAGCCGCCTCGAGTGGCATCTCCTTGCAGAGCGACAAACGGGTGTCCAACCAGCGACGTCGTCTGCACATCACCCTGGAGCTGCCGTGGAGCGCCGATCGGGCCATCCAGCAGTTTGGTCGGACACATCGCTCCAACCAGGTCAACTCGCCGGAGTACGTGTTTGTCATCACCGACTTGGCTGGCGAGCGACGCTTCGCCTCGACGGTGGCCAAGCGCCTGGAAAGCCTGGGAGCCCTCACCCAGGGTGATAGACGAGCCACCGATGCCAGGGATCTGTCCCAGTTCAATATCGACAACAGCATTGGCCGCAGTGCCCTAGAGAATGTCATGCAACAGCTGACCGGCGACAAGACCCTGGACATCTCGCACTTGCCCACCAACTACAAGGGCGACTTTGCCCAAGACTGCGCCAGGGCTATGGCCGGAGTGGGCATGTTGAATGTTCGGGAAGAGAACAAGACCAAGATTTACACCGTGGAGAAGGACAGCAACAACATTCCCAAGTTTCTTAATCGCATTCTCGGCTGCCGCGTCGAGATCCAGAATGCGCTCTTCAAGTTCTTCCTGGACAAGATGTACTCCCAGATTTTGCAAATGAAACGCTCGGGACGCTTTGATCTCGGCATTCTCGACCTGGACGCCCACGGGGCAAGTGTCAAATCGATCAAGCTGATGAAATTCACTCGCAAGCATTCCACAGGAGAGGCAGCCACTGAACTGCACACCGTTAAGGTGGAGAGAGGCATGTCCTTTGAAATCGCCGTGGCCAAGTGAGTATTAATTTTTAAATAAAACTGAAATTAATTTCTAATTCTTGCAGGTTCCGCAAGGACGCCCGTCAAGATCACGACGGCTTCTATGTGCTGAAGCAGTTGCGGCGCAACAAGAACTCTTCAATCTTGTGTCTCCCGGCCCCGTCTAATCCGAGGGATAATCCTCCTCCGCCGACCACACCCAACAAGATTAACTTACAGATCTACCGCCCGAACACCGGGCCTCAAGTGCGCTTGGAGACCCTTGGCTCCATTAACAATCGCTACGTACGAGTTTCTCCGGACGTGGCTCGCCCCTTTTGGCAGGAGCAGTATGATACGTGCCTAGATCACTGCTCTCACTCTTACTGGAACCGGTACTGTCCCAATCCCGTGACCTGCGAGGTGGGCCTTCGAATCCGCACCTACCACGTTCTCTCGGGCCTTATGCTGCCCATCTGGGACCGAATTGAGCAGATCGTTGAGACAAATGGACACAAAATACAGATCATTCGGGTCAAAACGGATGTAAAAAAGAAGATCGTAGGCACCGTGGTGCCGCACACCGTCTACGATGCCCTGGTGGCCGATTTGTCCACCGATTCATTGGTGGAAAGCTTCACCCCACCCACATTTAAAACACTCGATTGCGCAAGCTCCTCCAGTGAGCTAGCGCCACTTTAAAAATATCAACTCAAATTGTGGCATTCAGCGCAATACATATTGCGTTAGCTCTGGCTTTTTTCAAATGCCAGGCACGCTCCGGCATCCTCCAGCTACCATACAACATCCTACAGCGAGCTACCAGCATCCAGAAGGCACCGCGGAGCAGAAGCAGCCCGGCCATAAACAACAGCAACAAAGACACATACTGGAAGACACTTACAGCTCGTATGCGTGCGAATGTGATTCATACATATGCACTGAAGAAAAATACTTACTCTTCAATATTGTATTCTTAAAATTTAATTTTGTTTGCTAATTTGTTTTACATTTGGTTTCTAATATTGTTAATGTTCGGCTTACTTCAACTGTTACATTTTACAATTGGATTAATTAAGCATTCACATCTAAAAACAACTTCTTGTATTCTTAATAAAAAATTAAGCAGGACTGATACTATAGCCCTTTCAATCAAAGATTAAACACTATGCGGACTGGACCCTTTATGTTTTTCTCAGAATACGCAATATTACTTCCCTTTCAAAGTCGGTTCCTTTATCAGAAAAATATCCCTTTTCCTTCAAATTTTAATAATTTTTTTCTTCAACTGCACCATTTCTGGCTCTGCAGTGCACTCTTGGGGGAATCTGTAGAGCGTCTGTGATTGCATTCCATGTTTTGTCTTGTTTCCATTGCTAGGAGACCAACTAAGGCTCCCGCGCTCAGTAACATTATAAATTTTAAAACGAGCATGTCACACACTCGCTCTTTCCACTCACATACCAGATATAAACAAAATTATACAATGGGAGGGATTGGAGGGGACTGGGGCTTCGAATGGGGCATAAAGCATGTCCAAATGGCCTTGGCAAATGTCGTGCCTAAGGAGCCAAAACGCAGTTGGCATAATAACTCACGCGTGATGCAGATATCGTATGTACTTTATTCCATAAACGAAATCATCCCAAACGGAGACATAAAGAAGTCAGGTCATATACAATGTCAAAATTGGAAACAACTGCCAGAAATATTAGAGAACTTTAAAATAGAAATATAATTATTAAAAATTCCCTTAACCGTTTTTTGAATCTAAACATTGGCCCCCTGTTCTAGGTTAATGAGTCCTTCGTGCCCCCTACGGTCTTGAAAGTCAAGTCATTTATGCAAGAAAATTAAAAAACACATTCGTTTCTTGGAAATTACCCAAAAGCACAGCCTGCCTCAACAGGAAAATTTTCGGAAAACTCTCACATTTGCGTATGAGCTGGTTGTTGTTGTTGTTGCTGTTGCTCCTATACGTGCCGATCATAAAGTTTATTTGCGCCAACGTAGCAACAAAATGGGAACAAGAAAAACATCCTTGAGGATGGCGAGGAGCAGCAAAGGAGCGGCAATCGCCTTAACGTGAGCAAAAACAAACAAATAAAATATAATATTCTAAAACATAAAATATGAGCCTGGAATGTGAATGTGTGGCGCATAAAAAATATAATCATATTACGTTATAAACATATCTATATGCGCATACCAACAGACAAATATTGCCGTACTTGTAGTAATTTTTGGACTGAGAGTGGGCCTGGGGCATGAGCGTGTGGGTGTGGCTCAATCCCGGATTGAAGTAGCGAAAATTTTCATATTTTAACAAACGAAAAGCAAAGAAATGCCATTACGTGATGCCTTGGCAACATAGAGTGGGCAAAAAGGGAGAATCACATTTTGGCCATACATGGCGTATACGTAACGCAATTGAGTACAACGCGCTTGGGAAGCCAAACCGACACTTTTGCCGTGAACTTTACGATGTCCGCAGTAGCTCCCTGATGGTTATGTTGGGGCTATGGAATACGGATTCGAGTGGCTTACCGGGAGAGACATACAATAATTGCGAGATTTCATTAAATTTTCAGGTATACCTCCTCATCCTCTCATGGCGATAAAAATAATTTCAGACCCAATTTTGAATCTCCACTTTTGGACTACTTTACAAAGTTATTTTTTGTTTATTTTCAGGATTTTTTTTTGAAGCAGGGGTATATGGCAAAAGTCGTTCATTTAATTTAAGCGACTGCCATACATTTTGTTAGCCCACATATTTCATTTGGACCGTTCCCCTTCGATGCCACAGTGTTTTGGCCCTTTGGCAAATTATTCACAATTTGTCATTTGTCTTTGATTTATTTGCATTTTAAAGGCTTTCAACGGCTGCGATGGCGATGGCGACATCGCCGACGTAATAAATTTTAGCCTGGTCTTGTCCTGGCCCAGGACTGTCTACCTTTTGGTAGCTGTCGGCAATGGTAGCTTTTCCTTTGCCGTTGCCTCTGGTTCTCCTTTTCGGTTTCTTTTGGGCGGCCCTTTTCTTTGGCCTGCTTCTCCTTCGGCCGCTGCCTCTGCCACCCCAAACCTACCCCATTTCACTCATACTTTAGACTTAAGCACAATTTGTAATACTTACAAACGACATTCAATTTCCACATGGTCTCCAAATACAGGCCATTCACATTTGGATTTTCCGCACGGCATGTTATCGATTTGCCATCGTCGTCTGTGGTCGGCACAAAGCTCAGCTCGGAGCGTGTCGAGTTCTTTGATATGTCGTCCTGAAAAAGGAAAGACGAGAAAAAAAAGTGCACAGAAAATATAAGAAAATGTTTCTGCATTAATTAAGTTTTTTCCCCAACACCAGCCACTCCAGTGCCAGCCTGGCTAAGACGGTACTCCGACTTTGGCCAAAGGCGACGTTCCTTTTGCGTTTTCCCCAACAATTTCCCTCCTTTCTTTGTGCTTTTTTGTTTGCAAATTTGTCGAAATATTTTATGTTTGCAATTTAAAATTTATTGGTGTGTTTGCTCGGGCTTTATGTGCCCACGTGTGGGTAGTGGAGTGTGGGAGTGTGTGTGTGGGCTGGCGAGGTATTATAAATTTAATGGCAGTCAGGGACAGCGGCAAAGGCTTCGCACAATTAGTTGAGCTTCGCTCGCCGCCTTATAGTTGCTTTGGTCATAAAGCGTTTTACACACATCTCCCCTCGATATGCTCCTTTGTTGGCAGTTTGCACATTGCTCGGATTGCTCCAAGGCAACGTTTTCCCGAGATACGTACGAGTATGTGGGTGCCAGAGTGGGTTATGGGGAGTCGGGGTGTTAAAGTGCCGGCAGTTAGCGGGAATATAAATCCTTGTCTTTGGCGGCATATGACCGATTGGGTTTACGTGATTTTTTGCGGTGGAAATGATTGATTCTCAGAGCAACAGTAACCCGAAATAAAGTTTATTATTTATAGAGTTTAGATTTTATCTTTAAACTCCTTTAAATATTTTAAGGAAAATCAATTTTAGTGAAGGGTTGTCCGTTTGAAATATATTATAATATATTCCACAACCATATTTCACTTGTGTGTTCTGTTTGAAATGGTACGTTAAACTTCTCAATTAGAGCGTCTGCAGAGCTTTGATTAATGCCATGTTTCCACAGCTAAAACACTCAAACCAGAGGGGCAGAGCTCTAGTCTGGTCTCTGGTCTCCCCCACACACACAACCCGACATTCGGACAGACGCAGACATACATTAGAGACCCTAAAAGTAGGGTACCAAAAGCCATGTAAAACATGTGGGATGGCTCGACCGGGCCTCGATTGGCGAGGAGTCTATGCCGCATTACGGCAACTTTATGCTACATGAAAACTACTGAAAAACATTTCCGGCCTTTAAAAACATTGGCCCAGGAGGAGGCCCTAGCCAAAACGGCAAAGCAATCAGCGTGTATGCATATAGGCGGATAGACATGGACATAAACAACGGGCCAGACCTGAGCGGATAGACCGAAACCAGGACTCGACTCGAGGTCCCGGCACACAAAAATGAATTGCAACAAAATTGCGCCAAAACTCCCATAAATTTGTCCAAAGTTAAAGAAGCAAAAAAAACCAAAAAAGAAAAAAAAATGAAAACGCAAACCCAGAACAACAAGCGTAGTAAACCGAACATACAAATACGCTTACAAAATACATCAATAGTTTTTTTTAAATTTTTTTTTCAATATTTTTGCAAAATATATCTTCAAGAAGATGAAACAAGATTTCTTTTAAATAATATACATTATTTTATTAAAAACATACGTTGTATTTAATTGAAGTATAAGTTTAATGGAAAGAAACGACAATAAATTTTTAATAAAATTAAAAATACTTTAGAAACATAAAAAAGAAAATTATTCAACCCCAAGAAAGAGTAAAAAAAACCCAAGAGAAGGGAAAGAACCATTGCGATTTGCTAAGCGGGGTAGAATCGTTTGTGTATTGTGGAGTTTATATCACATTATCTGTGTTTATTCTAACCAAGTTGTGGGGGCGACTGGCGGCAACTGGACTAGGACACCGTTGAGAGTGTGAACCACGCCCAGGGACAACAAGTGGGTGGTTTCGGGGACCTGGTCTGTGTCTCTGATTCCGTTTCTGTCTGTTGTGGATAAAGCTGGAAAAGGAGGAGGTTGGTTCGGAGTAGTCGGTGGAGGAGTAGGAGAAGGTGGCCACGAGTTACGAGCTACGTTTGTTTGGCATGACTGTGCAAACACAATAAGTTATCGAGCTGAACGTGAGTCAGTCAACAGCAGCATAGAGCTGGCCAACTACCTGCGTCAATTGCGGTCACTCTACACTCCACTAACCACCACCACCCATTCTCGACCATTTTCACCCACCTTCAACCCACCCAAGGCCCAATTTGAACTACTTTTCCCCCCCACACTCACCTTTGTGCGTCGTAATTGCCGTTTTCCCTTGTACCATGTGATGATGGCATTCGGCCGGGAGCCGGAGGACTCGCAGGAGACCTCATAGCGACGATCTGCAGTCATGGAGCTGGGCGGATCCATGATTCTTACCACCAGGGGCTTCACTGTAATTGGACAGGAAGGACATTCAATTCAATGCAATTGTAATTAAAACAGTTTACCATAATATTTCATGGTCTCATAATTGCAGTTCGTTTTGTACAGCAATCATTTCTGACCACCTTCTCGGGTACTTAGCCTGACTATATCTCACTGTGAGTGTGTATATGTGTTCATATCAACAACAATTTGTGTCTATTACGTCTCGACAGCTCTCAAGTGCTGCACTTCCTGGCAGGATTATGACTTTGTCCGGCCTTTGGCTGACTGCTGCCGGGCGGGCTACCACGCCAGCAAGCTGCCTAGCTGCCGGGCTGCCAGGCTGGCTGGCTGCCGTGTCTACAGCTCGTTGATATTTTGCTCCTTGAGCTCCTGGCGTTTTGTGCTTTGTGTTTTGAGTCTTGAGGGGAAAACGGGGAAACTGGCTTTGCAGAACACTGTACTTTCCCGGCAGGTCCTGACATTCTACAGTCGGCGACGCCCACCCCATCGACAATGTAGTACTCCAGTTGGCATATAATTATTTAATGGCCCTTATAATGCTGCTTTGAGTTGGTATTTAACCTTATGGCAAATGTGCGTTGGACGCTGAGCCTATGCCAGCTCGAAATTCGTATCATTGTTTATAATCTAACCTATGCATAACCTGCCGCAGCCAGAGCTGTAATTTTGTTTAATTTCTAAGGAATATTCTCCGCAAATGGTATTATTTTATGTATATTATGGTTAGCTCTCTAGTTTCTTGTTTGAGAAGGTTTAATTAGATACAAGTAATAGGTACTAGTTACTGCCTTTCAAAGTACTTCAAAGTATAGATTTCATTAAAGACAATTTATCAATAAAGCCTTACTCATTCTTAGAAATTATATTTTCGGGTTCTTATATATATAATAGATTTACCAATAGATGCCCCGATTTCCAGGTACACCCAATCAATCGGTCTACTTACAGTGCATATCCAGTATAAAGCTCTTCTCCTTGGGCTTATCTAATTGAGTATTCAGTGCCTGACATGTGAATACGGAATTCAAATCGTTGCGCTGCACCGATGGCCACAACAGACGATTCTCGATAACATCGCCGGAATTGTGCTCGTTTTGATTGTCGACAAGCAGTCCATTTACGAGCCACCGGACTTGCGGTTGTGGCCGACCTATTGGGAGGACGCCCCCAAAACGAAAACCAATGGAAAAAGTTTAGTAAGCTGCTAGTAAAAACGAAAAATGGTGCAAATTAAAAAGTCAAGCTTGAAAAAATACCACAACCCAAGCCAAGCCGAGCCAAAGCCAAAGCTAAAGCTAAAGCAAGACAAAACCAAAGCAGACTTTGTGATATTTTCATTTGGAGCAGTTTTACTCCTTCGCTGTATGTTATCCATTTTTTTTTTGTTTTGCGTTTTTGCCGGTCAAAGCTTTTAAGGAAATTAACAGGAAATTGTCTAGCCGAGCATACGGATATGGCTCGTGTGTGTTTTATGTGGGGGAGTCTAAAGGGAGTGTGTGTTAGGGACTCTGGGTATTTGGTATTGGGGTTAAGTTCGTCTTTTGTAGTCAGTCAGCTCAACTTACCGCCCACCACACGACAAGTGATAACGATATCATCGCCCTCCTGTTTGGGCCCCAATTGAGTGCCATTCAGCTGACGACCCCATCGGTCCATGATGATTGGCTGCTCCGGAAGTACTAAAGAAGCAAACAGATGGTAAGGAAAAACAGAGACATTTTTCAATGACAATCATGAATATATTTCGAATGCTTCATTTGGGGTGACACTCACTTATTACTGACAAATTGAAGCGGAAACTTTGCGTTTGGCTGGTGCGAAAGTCCACACGACATCGGTAAATACCCTGATCATGACGCTTGATATCCTGCAAGAGTGCCAAGTTATTATATGGTTAGGTGTTTTAGTGTGTTTTGGGGGGAAACAGACGATTAGCATTCACACAGTTGCAGACCCAGACCAAGCTTATATTATTTTCAATTATTGCATGACACTTGAGCTTTTGCGGTTGGCAAACGAGAGGCCGTAAAATCCAACAATATTTTCCTCTTGTCACCTACATTTAAATTGATTCTCACATGACACTACTGTCTTTTTCCAAACCTTTTCAGATCCTGTTCCGACTGACTTGATTCTCTCATTAAATAATTCAATGAAGCGTAAACGAATTTCTTCCATTATGAAGTTTATGGTTGAAAATAAAATAAATCTTTTTTGACTTTAGACATTTGGTTTTATTTTGAGGTGATTTTTGTTAATTTTATATCAATTAGTATTCTATTGCTAAGCTTTTCAAATGCTATTGACCTCATGGGGACTACATCCTTTGATGTCAGCCACTCTTAGTTATCTTAGCCACTCTTAGCCACAGCGTCAGGTTAATTGGCTTGCAATTGAAACGCAATTAAAATTCATTTATAAGCTGAAACCCGCCCGCCAATCCCAAGCCAATTTTAGCACATAATTTATGAGTAATATTTTTACCCAGACCACTCTACTCCACTCCCTTGGAGTTACCTTGTCCTGCGAGTACTGCCTGCCAGTTTCGCATTATGAAGGCTTGCAGGGCTGGCCGCCTGTTCGTGTGCATTTCACATTCATTTCAAAATGCAGCTCGTTAACGAAAGGCTCCCTGGCTGGCTGTTTATTGCTTAACTCACTTAAGACCTTAACTAAGTTGGCCTTTAAAAAGTCAAAAGCCTGGGCAAAGACAAGTCCAGGGCAAGGCGAATGGCGAATGGCAATCCAAGGCGATACGCTGAATTGAAGTAGCAAACACGTTGCATAAGGACCTAACTCAGAGCTCACAGCTCACAGCTCACGCTTACACATACAGCTTACAGATGCGCTGATGTATGTGTTTGTATCTATGTATTGCATGACAGAAACGGTAAATCAAGTTATCTGTAAACATGCAAGACATTAATAAACATTTCGCGTGCGCCAAGCAATTTAACAACTTTTGATATCTAAATTTGTTTTCCACATTCCGTTCGGTTTCCTCGGCTCTTCTTAGCCATGTTTTCACCATTGCCGCTTCCGCTAGCTGGCTTACTCTCTTCCTGCTTTGTTATGCTTCTGGGAATGTATTTTTTTCCCCCCAGTACGCATTTCAGATTTTTCATTTAATGTACAATACTCACAGCGTCATTGGATTTTTATCACAAATTGCATTATGCGAATAACAAAAAAATTGTGTTAAGTTTGTTAACAATTTTCGCCTTTTTTTCACAATCGGTTTTAAATCTAAATATACATTCGCAGTGAGAGCAACGATTTTCCACAGATTTATTTATATTTACATTTTCACAACCCGCCACAATTTAATTTTTTTTTAGTTCTTTTTTTGTCGGCACATTAATTCATTTAAAATGTGCATTTATGTATACAGTTTTTTGTAATGCAATGCCCAGTGGCCCCGAAAAGTTGCCTTTTCAGGTGCATATCCTTTCAATGGCATATTCAATTCAAACTAATTTAAAATATTAAATCCTCCGCTGCTCCACCACTCTAGCACACAAATTAATGAGCGCAGGATTCATGATCCCACGGGCAAATCTCACCTTAATTTCCAAGGTTGCTGGCTGCGATTCAAAATGGAATTTGGCACGTGAGCCAAAAACCTCCGGTGCTGACCAGTGTCGTGGCTGGTTCCGGCTCTCCTTATCGCGCACATCGAAGCTGAAATGGAAGAAAAAAAACACACACACAAATACATTAAATAACATGAAGCCAGAAAATGCCCGCCCCATACCCATTAATATTTAATGTGGGCGTGGATCGCGAATTAAATCAAGCCCCAACATTTCGACCCACTCTGAAATTAATGAAATCCATAGCCGATATATATTTCAACCTTCTCTCTCTCGCGCTATTTTTGGATGCCTCGGAACTTTTTGCACGAAAATTAGCGTAATTTATTTCAGCCTGCTCATTAGGCGGGGGTGCAAATTTTTGGGTGGCTGGGGTGTGGATGGGGTTTGGGTTGGCTTTTGGCAGAGCCTTCCTTGCCAAATGCAATTTATGCGCTGCAGATAAAATTAAATTTTTGTTATGCTTTTCAAGGATTTTTATTTTTCAATTTCAACGGAACATTTAGGCCTGCATTGCATTTAATGGGCCAAGTTTCTGCTGTCACTGAGTTACGAACTTTCCAAGAAACTATAAATTTCAATGAACTCGGATAAGGATTAAAGCCAACTTTGGCAGAAGTATAAAGATTAAAGCTAAAAGAAAAATAAAATTATAAATCGCCGGAGATGTTTGGAATTAAGCACTAATCTTAATGTGTATATAACCATTTACCGATAAAATTTTATTTTGCGAATTAATTGGTAGACCGTAAATTTAATTTCGTTAAAGCTTCCCCGGCAAATGGAAATTTTTTGTCCGACCTATAAGAGGAATTTGTAGCCAGACTGAGGTCTCTCAATCAGAAGAGGTCCTCATTCGCCACTCCGATTGCTTCTCAACCCCTTCCCCTTACGCGGGGAAAATGTTTCGGCTGCGATTTCAGCCACTTTCGGCCGCTACTGCGGCGGTCTGAGCGTTAAGCGCCCTTTTGTATGCAACACACAATAATTTATGCGGGAAGCCGTGCCACCCCCCTCGTCGTCGTCCGTGGCAAATGCAACAACTTAATTGCGGCACGGCCAGCAGCCGACTCAAGTGCAGCTGCAGTAGTGGCAACAGCCAGGCTACACGACAAGAAAAGTTTAAATTTTAAAGTGTCTATAACTTATCTTAATTTTGGGGTCTTTCTATATCTTAAGAATCTTATACGTTTTTTATTATTTATATATTTTTTTCCTTAAGAATTGTATCTTTAACATTTCTTACAGTGCAGCTGAGAGCGAAAGCTCCCCAACTTTAACCCAATTTTTTTTTTTCCTTTTTTTTCGTTCCTTCGCGCCGCCATTTTAATTAAAAACTAAAAAACAGTTGCACTTCGCTTAAATGGAGGGAGTAGCAAGTGCGCGAGTGAAAGGGCTGAAAAAGAAAGAGAAAGGGCGCTATGAGTGTGTGTGTGTGTTTGTGAAAGTAAAATGGCTGAGAGAGTTGCCCAACTTAATAACGGTTCTCTGGGAGCCTATGCAGCAAATGTTTATGGCTAAATAATACGCAACGAACTCGGCTCAGAGCCGCGCGGCTCCATGCAAATTGAGTGTAATGAAAATGCACCGGACGGGCCGGGCCGGATGAGGTGGAGCTGGAAGGGAGTAAAAAAATATAGAAAGGACGAGACAGGATGCAAAGTGCAGGGGCTGATTGAATTTGGAAATACCCTTAAAGCAAATTGAGTTGACCTAAATGGGCCGCCTTCCCCCCACCGGCGACAGTTAAATGCAATAAAGTTTCTAAGCATTTAGGTAGCTTTTGAATGAGTCATGAGTTTTCTAAATAAAATATTCAATGTTTGAAATGAATAGTTTAAGTCTTTAAGTATTTCTAGTACAATCTTGAGTGAATTAAATTGCTTAGTAAAGTCTAGAAGCCTTGTAACCCCTCTTGATTGTATTTTGTGTCCAATAACCCTTACTATACCCTAACCAAGGCAAAAGCAATTACGTGCAGAAAAAAATCTTTGGTTGACAACCAAAAGGCGCAACGTGCCATGAAAATGCCGTGAATGCAATTAGAAGCTAACCCAGTGCAGGACATTTCTTTTTTTTTCGCCAAGGGCCGGCAATTACAGACACTTTATTATGGTCCTGCGATCTGGCCCTGCGTTTACTCGGACCTGCTACGTAATTTAATCTTTGAAGTCGGCGCTTGACTCGAACATTTTCGCCTGCACATAATTCCTGTGGTTTGTCATGCCCCCAGGTTAATCACTCTAAATTAGGTAAACATAATTAAGCTAATTCCATGGCCCAGACTGGGGGAAAACAAATGCCAAACAAAAAAAAAAGGAAAACAGAAAAAAAAAACTGAAACAAAAACAGGTGGGAGCGCTAAGCTAAATCACACATTCTTTCGACCCAGACCAGGACAGATAAACACACGGACCACACACACAGTCACACACACACAATCGCACGCAGAGGCATACTTAAAGAGGGTAAATCATAGCATACTTATGTGCGGCAGCGCCCCAAACGATTTAAAAAGCCAGAAACTCTTGGGACTCTGGTTTGCTTTTAATTATATGTGTGTGTATAAGCCGAGACAATGGACCAATTGAGTCCTCAGACTCCCAGGGTAACTCCCAGGCAGCTCTACTCACCTATAGAGGGGTATGCCCGCATTATCGCGGAACCATAGCACCATATACACGTTATCCAGTGGCTCTGTGATAGGGCAGGGCAAGGACACTGATTTACCCTCGACGGCCTCAATGTCCTTCGTTTTCACTGTGTAAGGTTCCGTTTGAAGGCACGAAAATTATGTTGTTACGGATTTTTTGGTTTTATTTCGTTGGTATGTGGTTGGTCAGCATCATCATCATCATCATCATCGTCGACGTCGTCATGAAAATAGAAAATAAATGCGTAAAATTTGTTAATTAAATGTTCCATTTCTCTGGCGTACTCGCTGGCACGTTTACATGGCATGCGTGGCTGCCTCGTTTGGAGTAAAGCTTTTAGCAATTAAATGTTGATGGCGGCTTAATTCCTACGTAATTACAAATGCGTAAATTTGAGCCGTCCGTTAACAGGCCCCAACATTCCGCCCCCATTGGCTTAGCAACATCCCGCGGCCTGAGGGCCATGGCCTGCCGCCGCGGCGGCTGTATTTATTTATTATGCATGTGCAAATGCGTGCACCAACATTTTGCCTTCTTTTGGGTTCGACAGGCTTTCAGGCCCTTTTATTGAATCCCAAAACCCAAAGCTTAATTGGGCTAGTTAGGTCCTAATAAAAAAAAAACCAAAAAATAAGTAAAAGTAAAGCTTGGTCTATTGAAACTCTCACAATATAGAAAGATCCATTGGATTGTAAAACATTTTAGGATTAAGTTGACGTATCTCTGCATTTATTTATCGTGCTTAGTCAGCAAAACTCTAATTGTTTCTCTCTTCAATTTTTCCCATTTTATGGATTTATGCGGCGTTTTAGCTGCAACAACGTTTTGGCATTGAATCAAGCCGCACAGTGGCAACAACAGTGATGGCTGTGATGGCTGTCACATGTGTGGCGGCGGCTGCCACTGGTGTTGCTTTTATTGTTGCCGCTCCGCGTCATCCCATGTCAAATGCGCGCAGATAAAAGTATATATAAGTACATATAAATAAAAATGTCTGCGTTGAAAATATTTCACATTATATGAAAACCAAGGACGGCCGTAAAAAAATGTTGTAACATCCTTCACAAGCCCCCTTTCGCCCACACCCCTCCTAAGCCTAAACCATCCCCAACCCCTGCCATCATTTTTTTTCCGTTGACTTTATGTGTAAATATGAAAAAATATCATTTTATTGCCACAATGCGTCGAAATTTTGTGAAAATTTATTGCGCATACGCAACGTTGTACAATAAATATGCGCTTAAATGCCCTCCAAATGGGTGTGAGTGTAAGGATAGGTTTTTGTGTATGTGTGTGTCTGTATGTGAGCATATTTTATGCTTTTCCTGTTTGTTTAGAACTGCCGCCTTTGTGGACAGAGGCTGGTTCACAGCATTAAAGCCAGCAGCGTAAAAAACTGAAACTGTTGCCAGCAAAGGTCGGGAAAACAGTTTTGTTATAATTTTTAAGCCTTGCCTTATTCAAATTATTAATATTTAAAAAGAGCGACAAATTGCATTGGGGATTCATGATAATGATTCCTCCTGACCCATTAATCTTGGCCTAAGAAGCTGTTTACCCATTAGTCTGTCATCTCGGCTCCTTGCCATTTGCCTGCCTAGGTATTCAGATGCATTTTCCAGGCGTCCAATGCCAGTGCGTCAAAGGCGAAATGCATAACGTCGCCTGCATTGCTAAACGAGTCTAAACTGCTCAACCCTTCCCTGGCCTTTTCCAAAAACTGTCTACTCAGCCCCTTTCCCATGCCTCAGCAGATGCAGCTTCTCTTCTTTCAATTTTTGTGTCTGTGTTTTTTTTTTGGCAGCATTTTTGTGTCGCCTTTCGGTTTTGGCCTTCACTTAACTACAGCAACCAGCCCGACAGCTCGTGCATGTTAAAAGCTATTTAAATATGCTCTCTTTGAATGCCTTGATTGGCTTACTTGGGCGCTCTCGGTTCGGGATGCCATTCCTGGCGTTGCTCAGTGCCCCTTGCCCCATGGCCTCTAACCACTTGGCCCGGAGTCCGCCTCTTTTGGCTTGACTTGCGTTCGGTTTGCATTTGCGTTTGCTTTCGGTTTGCCTTGACTTGGAAGCTGACAAAAAAGGATGGAAAAGCCAAATGAAATAACAACGAACATAGATGGCGAAGTGAAGTGCTGGTCCTGGTGCTGGGGCAGCATAACCTCTTTGCCAGAATTAACCCCATAGTGGCCAAGGGCCATTGAATGATAAAGTGCTCAATGGTTTTCAGATAAACTGGTTTATTCATTAAAAAACTTTAAGCCTATTATGATTGATGGATAAATCTGAATTCAACAATTATGAGCGATAACGCTCATTGGCGTTATTATATAGCCTATCCAAATAAAAAAGTTTATGTATCCCAACATTATATCTAAAAAATATAAATTTTTTCCACTTTAAAGAGATTTTATAAAAAAATTCTACTTAATGTCAAAACATCAAATGCATTTCATTCGTAAAATGTGATTTTTTTTCTGGGGTTAAACTAACCTCAATCAGTATCAGCTACCACATACACACAGGCATCTAGACGCGACAGCCACCACAGTGCCACGCCCCATCACACACCAGGCAACCACACCCACCGCCATGCCACGCCACGCCACCTTCTACCACCACCTTGCCTCCTACCTCGTGCAACACCCGCACTCAGAAGCTTTCTGTTGATGCAATTTCAAATGCAAAACTTTAATGGAATTTTGTGTTGGATGTGTGCTTCTGTTGGTCCGACTATGTCTGTGTGACAATAGTTTTGAACAACTTGACGCTATCGCAACTTTTACGTCAAATGCATTTTGCAAATATTTTGTTGCATATTTCTGGGAGTGCGTGCATGAGTGAGACCGAGGCCGAGGCACAAGGATTAACTTCTTGTCAGCCATTTTAATTGATATTTAACAAGGAGTCTCTGGTCGCAAAGCTATTTCTATTTCCGACATAATTGCCAAGAGGCCTCGAGACCCACAATTACCTGTAATCAAGGACACTAGCATGATGTAACCACTGTTGAGCCTTTCAACTCCTGGATCCTCCTCCTCATTTTTATTTTTTGTACACATATGCTAGCGACATTAACACGTCACCAGACTGAAGCTCTGCGGGATGGAAATGTACTTGTTTACTCTGGCATTTTTCGATTAATCGTCGGGCTCATTAGTGGTGAAAATTTTTATTATGACCCATGGGGCTGCAGTACGAGCGCGGGTGGACATTAAATATGTATAATCCAGCGCAATATTCGTAACTCTTATCTACACTCACCGATGACATAAGTTAAGCTGAATTTAAGTTGACTTTAAAAATTGAAGAAGGTAAACTCTACCATAGTTATATTGAAAAATCATTTTAAATTCATTAATGATTTTTTGCTGTAGTCGTAGGTACTCCGTTATATGTATATACTCTATTTTAACCGACCTTCCCATTCAACCCTTGATCTTTTTCCACGGCCTAATGAGCCAGAGAGCTGGTTGACTTTTTGAGCCGCTTTGTTGCCTCTTTCCTGTGGTTGGCATTATAAAAATTACGAGTGTTATGGCGACGCATTAAGCCGCTGCTGGAAATTATCGTATATCGTGTGCGTCCTGTGGCCAGAGAGTCCGTTTTCAGTGGCCATATCTCCTGTCCTTTTGCCACATTCATTTTTGGTCACTATGTGGGCTTACTTTACAAAATGCAATTTTTTGCGCTTTAAAGCCTCATACACTGGCAATGACCCGTTCTGGCTCGGTCAGGATGCCACTCAAAATTAAATACTATTTGAAAATGGCCCAAAATCCAATATAATGTAGAGGAACGACCGACAGCCAGACAGGGGCAATAAGAATGAATAACAAGGTAAACTTTTATTTTATTATATTTCAAATTTAATCAAAATGAAATTCAGACAGGACAAAGGATAACGACAAATTGGCTGGGTTCCAGCACGAAAATAAAATTTTAATAAGACTGGAAAAGAAACGAGACGAGAGACCAAAAACTATGCTTTCCCAGCAGCCAAAAATATTTAAATCTAATGATATTTTAACACAAAATTCAATTAAATTCCCCAAAAACTTGTCATTGGATTTGGGTTTGAAAATTCGCATAGCAATTGTTGCAAAGCCAGTTGATTGGAATTTGAAATTCGACGTTTGCGTCAATAAATGAAAATAAAGACTGGAAGCCAAAATTCCCCAATATTCCCCTTTTTAAATTATCGAAAAATTTAATAGACCCAAAGCAAAATATCTCAATGGTTTTTATATTGAGCATTGTCTGTCTCCCTGTATTGCTGTTCTAATGGGTCAAAAGTAAAAACAAAGCCAATCGCAATCGACCCGGAGCAACAGCAGTTGCTGCAACAATAGGATCACAAACATCCCCAGCAGCCTGTAGCTAAATCAACAGAGGAGGCAAACATCTAAGCCAGTTTTATAATAAAGTAACTGAAATCTGTTTGATAACCCTCCTCCTAGCTCGCCCCAGCATTGTGACCTGACCTGAACCTGGAACTTTGAAACAAGGCTTTGGGGTTCCCTGTTGTTGGATAGTTGTGGCCAAATCAAGCCGCTTGTCTGCTGAGCCCTGGATGGAGCCGTATTCAATTTTATGCTAAACGCAGAGGCAAAGGGGCGGCAGGACAGTAAGGGTCAGGACGGAAAGTTCAAAGGTGTTGACCATGTTGAGGGCAAAAAAGCATAGCGAATATTGAATTTGTTTTAAATGGCAGGCATAATGAGACGACAGGAGTTGCGAAAAAGTTTCCGTTGTCTCTCCCTTCCCTCAGCCACCGAGCACAGGCAGGTCCTGAGGTTCAGCAAGGCCATTTCTACCCAGGCCAAGGCAACAAGAGCCAGGACAGATAAATTTATGGCTCCTAGGGGCGCCTTAACTGCTACCAAAATTTAAATATAATTTGTTTAGTTGACTTTTGTTACATCGCCCGAGTAGAGGGGAGATAACGTTTTTGATGGTGATTTTATCTCTCGAGTTGGAAAGTTATTCTTCAGGGTATATTCGCACATACATACATATGTTTAAAAGCTTTTAAAGCGAAGGTTGTTTTCAAACGACTTTATCAATTTTCTGCAAAAAATAAGACCCTACATTTATATTAAAGTTTTGAAGGACATTCTCTAGAAAATGTGACAAACAATTTTGAAAATATTATGTTGTGAGAAAAGAGCCCTCCAGAACATGTGACTGTAAAAAATATTTTGTTCTGAGATTTTGATGCAGATTTAAAAGAAATCGATCCACAAATTGTTTTAGTTATTCCGCTGAAGAATCGGATGGCTATTGGCAAAGATATAGCCATCGATGTGGGCTATATTGTGCCTCCATGCACTTTCCCCATTTTTGAAGGGGACCCTCCAAAAGATTTGATAAAAAATCTAAAAAATATTTTGTTCTTAGATTTTTATGCAAATTTAAAGGAAATCGATCCACAAATCGTTTAAGGCATTCCGCTCAAGAATCGGATGGCTATTGGCAAAAATATAGCCATCGCTGTGGGCCATATTGGGCCTCCATGCAGCCCTTGTCTCGTGAGTGTGTGTTCGAATCGTTTTAAAATCGGCTTCAAAATCTTCAGAAATACTTTAAGCTTTTCAGTTTAAACATAATCCGTAATTCGAAAGGCCAAATGTTTTTCGAAACATCTAAAACAAAGTCCGATACATATTCTCCATGCATTTTTTCAAGAAAAATTGGCAATTGTTGGAGGCTAATAAAGTTTTATGAAACAAACTTAAATCATCATCTGGCCGAGATTGTGATTCATTCCGTTCAGCTTCATGGCAAAGTCTTTAAGCCGGCTGTCCTGGCTAAAGGAAAATCGACTTAATAACCCAAACCACCTGCGACCTGGGCAGCTGAGAGGGAAAATGCCAATGTGGAATGGGGAAGAGATTTACATACTAACATACTAGAGTGGTGAGCCACAAAATTCACCCAGCTCATAATCTTAAATCTAGGCAATATGATGAGTGAACGAGAAGGACACATCCGAAGAAATGCTCCAAGAAAGAGAGGGCATGGAACTATGCTCCGCTAGGAGAGCTTGGGGAGCTGTGATGAAGAAAATCGAGGCTTTCGGGCCGCTCAACCCACACACACACACACTCTCGTAATGATATGCAAATGTGCAAGAATAAGTGTGCTGAAGTGTGCCGAGTGAGCAGACTAACACTTATACAGACACACCCCCAGCCACCCACACTCCGGTCGTAATCCGGCTCACACATACAGGCACGTTGCCACAACATCAAAGTGAAGTCGAGACCTACGTCAGCTAGTTAGGAAAAGGAACACTCCTCCATTGGCTTCGACGTTAATGAAATGTGCAAATGTACCAATTGACCAAACCTCCAACCACCAAGCTGAACCACCAACACCAGCCCTCACCACCAACTGCCAATAGCCTCAAGACGCTCATTTAGTCATTTGCATATTAAAAGCTTTTGTCGCACAAAAGGTTAAATCAAAAGATAAAGCGCAATAATTTTTTGCGCCTTTTGCCTTTTCTTTGGTTTTTGGTCTTATGAGCGAGTCCTGCCCCAGTCCCCATGCCCCATATAGTTGTTAACATGCGAATCAAGTAGGTCTGGATGGGGTGATGGGCTTGTGGGTGTCGGCATGTGCGTGTCGATAAAATATTTTCCTTTGACGCTATGTAAACACTTTTGTGGCATTTCTTTGGAGTTTTTTCTGCGGGCCAGTGCCAGTTATGATTGACGGAAGAAAAAAACTGAGGGCAGTGCAATAACAAAATGCGGGCTAAAGGACTGAGTGAAGGAGGAATTTCAAAAGGGATATTCAGAAGTGAGAACAGGGCTTTTTTTTTATTGTTTCCGATTGAATATGTGGGCTCATGTTTGTTTCTATGAATAAAAAATGCATTAAAAATAAACAAATTGCAGGGAACATAGAGCACCGGATACAATTAATACAATCAAAATAAATTCCTAAGAAAATAAAGTGAATTCCCACATAACTGGCTTGTTTATTTACATTTATAATGACTAGCCACATATTTGGTTACTAAAGAAAAATATTTATTATTATTTTTTTCCAGAGCCACAAGTGAATTATTCCATTCATTTTGAATTCCTGCTTAAGCACATGAAGAGGTCGGTTTATAAAGAGTTTACCTCGATTTATTTGGTATTTTTATGGGCCAATAAGGAAGCAACTGAGGCTTGTGTGTATGTCGATTACTGTCCGCATTGCCCGCAATTGCTGAGAGTTAAATCGGCTTCAATGCCACACACACTCTGAGCCGACTTAAAATGCCACAACAATTGCAGACAGCTGCTGCCTAGAGAGCGGAGAAGGACTGCAAATGCTTAGCTCAGCACAACACAGCGATTGTCATTCCAGAAAGCATACAAACACACTCGAACTCGAACAAATATATAAAATCTGTGTGTACATTAGACTCGCGCTATAGTATATATACATATATGTATTTCATATCCATTCCATCTACTCCCGCTGTTATGGCCATAAAGTTCAATAGCGAAACCCTCGCAGCTTCGTTTGCCCAGGCCACCTTCCTGCCTGCCTTCCATTGCCACATCGTATGCCCGCAGCTGTGCAAGTTGACATGATGAGCGATTTTAACACTTGTGCGGTGATATGTTTAAAGGGACCAAGGCAGAAAATATTGCAAATATTCAACCTACTTTCCTGTGACCTTACCACACACCCCATCAACCAGCGCCAGCTAACAGCAACCAACAGCGCTGCCACACAAAAAGAAAACCAACAGCCATCGCCGATGTGTAGTTATTATGATGGCTTTTGTCCCGGCCCGGCTTATGGCAGCTAAGACTTTGGCTGCCAGCGGTCGGAGTGTGTCAGGGTATACATGATCATGGGAGGACCATTATGGCATGGCACTGTGATGCTCTCTAAATTGGAAGACCTACTGCAATGCCTTGAGGCCTTTAGAGGGTTATAAAAATTGAAAAAAAAATATCTCAAGGCTTTGTTTACTTATCTACTAGTAATAATTCATTTAATTTAATTTCTTCAATGCCTATCAACATTTTTTACTTAAAACTTTCCGATCAATTACTCAACATTTTCAAGTGCTAAGAAAAGGTATCTCCTTTCTGGATTCTGTACTACCCTATTGCGCTGCAGGGTGTTTATCAAATAATAACAAAAATATAAACGCTTCTATTTTATTGTTATGTGTCAGCAATGTTGTTGTTTGCTGTCGCCGATGCTGAGTCAAAAGCCACATAACCAACTGGCAATGACATTTGACAGCACACACACACTGTTACACTGGCGCGAACACACACTTACCACTCACACACTGATAAGGACATGTTTACATTTCCAATGGGGAGCCACCGGCCCTGGCAAGTACATACTGTGCTATATATAGTAAATACATATACATGATAAACAACAATAGCAATAATAGGGGAAAAAAATGAAACCAAACCCTCGTAAAAAAAGATAAAAAGTTATGTTTTTGGTTGCTCTCCGGCTTGAGGTCCTGGCTGGCTGGCTGGGGGAGCCTCGGGGGATATCCTGGAAGCGCTGAAAATTTCATGTGCGTTGATTTGTTTAGCTCGGCTGGCGCTCCATATTTGCTCAGAGGACTCTGAATACAATTACTTTTAATTTATTTGCGCGCCTTAAACGCGTGCCGGAAATCCTTTTAAAAACGCTTGCACTCGCACAGTCGCCGAGGGAAGCACAAATGAAGTGTAATTTCAATTTAATTAACTACGGGCGAAGCAGGGAGAGCAGCGACCGGGGCGGGGGAAAAAAATAATTATAATACACTTAAAGTTTAAATCCAGTATAAAGTGCCGAGAGCCGTAAAAGCAAGAATAAAATATATCGTAAAGAAACGGGGTCATCTGCATCTGTTCCGTGCTGGTCTTCATCCGGGATTTCGTAATTGAATCCGTATTAGCTGATGCCTCATCATCCAGCTCCATATCCAGCCATGTGGTCCGGCAATGGCAGGATATAATAAAGTTGAGAGGTCACGACACTAAAGCCAACCTAGCCAGCCCAGAAGACAGGATTGAGCGGAGAGAAAGGACTCCTATACACACACACACATGAGACAGCAGCTAACGAGGTCAATTGTAAGTTATTTTCCCTCCGCCCAGCAGCAAGGATATCGTATAAAGATGTGGCTGGGAAAAAAAAAACAAATAGAGAGGACAAAAGAAAAACAAAAGCGGAGAATAAAGAGTGAGCTGAGCTGAGCTGAGGTCCTGGCCAGTCCAGTCCAGGAAATAGCCGGGCATGAATATCATTAATGGCTAAAGAGCGTTAAAGGTCATTGTTCCTGTTAGCCTTCCTGCTGTGTGAAGTGGCAGCAGAAGTGAAAATAAAGAGCCAAGTCAGCTTAGTCCGGAGAGGAAAGACTAACTCATTATTATGGTTCCGATTCTCTTCCTCTGCGCTTTTGTGCGTAGCTCTGAGATCCATAGACTTTAATTAAAGGACTCCTCACTTAATGATGAAGTTATCCAAGAAACCTACCTAAAGATCATTGCGTATGGCCAGCCTAAGCAAAAAGCTCTTTAAAATCCTCTCATATTTCATATTATGCAGCTGTCTGCCAGGGTACGTGGTAGAACAATTCTCATTTAAAATACCATCAGCAAAGTGCATTTTAAATTCGAGAGAAAAATACGAAACGAGGAATGAAAATAAATGAAGCTAAATGCAAAACTATGAGAAAAGTAAAATTGTGTCACCTAATTTCGCAACAGCTCTTAGCTACGCATCATTGCACAGGACAAATATCACACATACGCCTCGTATGACAAATTGTTAGAGTTACAAAGGCAGCGAGAGAGAAGGCATCAATTGGAGAGATTTTGGCCAGAAAGAGACGGATTTTAAACTATGCACCTGAGCTCCATAGAAATAAGAGCAACATTTGCATGGAATATGGAATATGGTCTGCTGTCGCAGTTGCAGTCGCATTTATTTTTGCCTTTATTCTCCCTCTCAGGCGAAAGCTCAAATTTTCCAGTCTCCTTTCACTGTCGCTCAGACCAGACGCAGAGACAATTGTATGCATATTTAATAATTCATAACTTTTTTCTAGATCAGCAGAAATATGAATATTCAGATGCAACAAGAGTCAGAGACAGCAATGCAGTGTCACACATAACTATAGAACCAAGCATCACAGTAATTAAATTTGAATAATAATATGGAGGAATATATTTACCAATAATTTTTGATAATTTCATGGGAATAATGCGTATGCATATTTTTAATTTTTAAAATTAAAATTACTTCTCTATATCGCAACGAACATGAATGTAAACTTTCACAAAATTCTCTCATTGTTTTCCTCAGTCTTTTGGCTTTTCTGGCAGTAGCAGTCAACATTTATTATATTTTTTTTTCTGAAAAAGTTTAAAAAAGTTTTCCTGTCGCCAACATTGTCGCCGTTTCCCTAGGCTTATCGCCAGCCACTATAAAACTATAGTATTATTTTATTCTTTTCAAGCTTCAATTGTTTAAATTTGGGTCAATGCATGCATCCACCAAGAGAGAAATTGAGTGAGCCTGACTGACAGAGGCAGAGTCGGAGATTCCCTCATAGCCTTTGTCTATGGGCGGCAAACAAACGAGCAACCGGGAGGACATACGGAAGGACAATGGCAACCGAAACATTTCGAAACATACGTGCTTTGTATATATCAGTGCCATGTTGAGTCCTCCTCTTAGCCGAAAACAAAACGTGAAGCAGCAACGACAAATTTTATTTTATGCAAAATAGTAATGTGTGTGCTCGAGTGTCGCTTCGACATGGTACAATACAGAATGTTGTTGTAAATGTTTCACGTTTTTTTGCCGCATTTTGTTATTGTGTTTTTGTATTTTTGTTCGTTAGTTTTCATGTTGTTGCTGATATATTGATTTTTTGAATTTTTAGGTCGCACGACCTGGCTGCTGGGACCGTCGATTTGCGGTGTAGGTGTAGGTGGTGCGACGACCAAAGGTGGTTACGAAAAGGTGTATGTGATATGTGCGCCACACACACGTTTAATGAACACAGATTTATGATACGAGCACGAGACTCGAAACTTGTTCGCAACACGAACACGAAATCTAGGTTAAGGTGCGCTGAGCTCTGCACAATTTCTTCCGAAAATGTTCATAAGTTTTCCGCTTCTGCGAGCCAATCGAGCCAAAATTTCAATTTACATTTTTCGCAACTTCTACTACTACGCGCTGGCCAATTCAATCCTCTTTGATCTTGTTGCTAAGCACTCAGTTCCGCCTTCCTCAAACATGGGGTTTTCTTGAAATGCCCTTGGCTCTGTTGACCCCAAACTGAACCTGGTCCAGCCATAAACTGGCTAACCCCAAAGCGTTGCCTACTTGTCAGCCTCACAAGTCGGGATGAAACTTTAAAGGCGAAAAAAGGCAGGAGCTGAGTATCAGTAGCTGTAGCAGTAACCGAGTTTCCTCTGGTAAACATTAAATAAATTTTTAATAAAGTTTTGCCCTAGAAATTGTTATTTTTAGCTGCAGACTGTGGCTGGAAGAGCAACATCAGCAGTGTCAGCAGGCGAAGCAGCCAGTAGTGGGTGCAGATAAAATATGACATTTATAGCTGCCTGAATACGTAAAAGTTGAACGCACCCCGAGAGCCAGAGCCGGAGCCGGAGCCGGAGCCGAGAACGCCGGAGAAATCAACAGCGAGCTGAATTTTATGTGGCTTATGTAACGCGGCGGGGGGGCGGATGAATTTGATTGTGGTTGAATATATATTTCAGTGGGTGGGCGTCGCGACGGATTGAACAAAGTTTGTTTTACGACAAGGTGGAAGAGTGCTTGTCTGGTGGTGCCGGCAATATGATGATGTATCCTCTGCCAATATACAGATATGTATAAGTGGGAGGGTAGAACGAAAAATATACTTTCAATGCATATTCAGGTAAAGCCACTTATTTGCATAGCTCCGCTCAATTCCCGCATGGATAAAGGAACACACCCCCATTGAGTTACATGGGGCGATGGAGATCCTTACGAAGTTTTATTAAATTTTCACCAACTTCCTTGGCACTTGCCAAAAATGTAAATTACACAGGAGGAAAAGAAAGTAAAAGTAATATTTAAAAGAAAAAACAAATAGATAGGTACTGAAATAAATAAATTTGTTAAAATATTTCTCAAGGATTTATTTCCTATCTTATTTAATAAAACTTTAAACATATTATATCTTTCCTTTTAACTATATTTCTCTCAGTGATCCTGCTGTGACTGCCACAAAGACAAAGGACATTTATGCCAACACCTTCTAATCAAGCAAAGAGCTTAAAATAAAGTAAAGCCAAAAAGAATGAAATGAAAGATATTATGAAATTTCAAACACGCCCTCAACTGGCACACACACAGACTGGCATACGCGTTAAACGAAAATAGCAAAAGGCAAAAAGGATATATACGTGCTAGTGTGTTTGTGTGTGAACATGTGTGTGCCAGCTCGACAAAATGGTAGCCCTTTTCGGCATAAAGACAGAGATGGTATAAATATATACAAAGCACACATAACTGTCAACCTATCCCCTGGCAAGGCCCATCCCCCAAAAAAGCCTCGATCCTTTCGCATCCCACCCCTTCTAGTGCGTGTTTGTTAATGAAATGTTTGCCTTTCGCATTTAGTTACGCTACGTTAGACACTTTTGCTTATTAGTGCAAAGCGCAATTTAAGCGCTGGGCATACAGAACAAGAAAGAAAGCCAGGATACATAGCTAGAATTTCTATACGAATAGGAATTCTCTTTTTTTAGAAGATTGACCAAAATATTTATTCAACTTCATACAAATAGAGAAACTCTTGAAAGTTTTTATTCTTTAAATCAATTTAGATATTTAAAATTTTATTAAATTCAACCTTTAAAATTATGAAAGCTCCTACTAACTTGAAGAGTATCCTTAAACGTTGCCCACGTTTAGGCGCAGACAGGAGACTTTTGTCGGGACGACAGAGCCCAAGACAATGTCCTTGTATTAAGTTACGCCAAAAGCCAAAGGCTGTTGTTCGTTCCTCCTACTTTTTCGACATATTCTCCTTGTTTTTGTCAGCCGGGGTTCAAGGTTATAGACGTGTGGGCCTTGAATTTCTATTTATTCTTCTTTTTTCCATTCTTGTTTGTCGATTTGGCGCAGTGCGATAATTTCAGAGAATTACTAAAGTGTTGGGTGTTTGTGCACGTTTTTGGGCAATTAAAAATTAAATTGCGCATACATCACGTACAACAAAAGGAAACAAAAGTTGGAACTGGGCTAGGAACTGGCAGTGACTTACAAAGTTTAATTGGATTTTGAAGGTTGCTTGATAATTAAGGATACAAGAAGGCTGAAGTGAAATATTTCAACATACATGGAGGGATGTGAACTTGTATAGGCTATTATTACAAAAGTATTTTCATTTTATTTGATGAGTATTATTGATTTTAATCCTTATCCCTTCAGTATTCTTTATTGATTTTATTCACAATAAGCCCTAAAGGCTGACTGAGTCAATTTCAAGTTTTCTTAGCCTCCTGGCAAGACACTAAAAACGTCTAAACGATGGTGGTTACATGGCTTAGCCGCTGCATGTCGGAAACACCTGGCCAGCCCATAACCACAGTCACCTCAATGAACCAGGCCCACTCGGTAGTTTATTTAAATTAAACCTTTTCTCTCACACCGGCATCCACTTGGCTGGCTTTCCTTCAGTAGATTTTCTTGTTCTTTTGTTACTTTTTTTTTTTCAATTAACTTTCTAGGCCAGCCGCAAAACAGCAACAAAATACAACCCAGAAGACAAGCAGATGTTGATGGTAATGATGACGACGATGTTGGCGACGACGAGCCAGAAGAAGTCCAACAAATTGCAAAATCCCCGTCAAGCCCCGCCACCTTGGTCACGGCAGGGCAAACATCTTTGAGCTCTCGGCCAGGTGAGCTCAGCTTGACTGTGCACTCAGTGCGTATACTTAACGTAAAACCTTAAACCACTAAAACCACCAAAGGAAAACACCCAGAAACAGTAACCGTCATCATCATCAACACCGGCAACAACAAGATAGATAGATAGGATGGGAAGAAGACTTTGTGTATTTTACTGGCCACCATAGCATTTTATTTAAACTGCAGTTAATTTTCACTAAAACATTTTAATTGTATTTCTGCAATCTGTCTCTCACAAGTTTGCCACAGGGTCAGGCCCAGTGGAAGGAAAACCAAGAAGTAGCAAAAAACTGGGAGGGCGACAAAGGCCAAGACAGAGTCAGATCGAGGTACACTGAACTTAACTTTATAGAGTAAGAAATGGGTGATAATATAAAAATTATAAAACTTCAAGCTTCAATTAATTAATACTCCAACAATTATTAATCAATTTAAATTGATTTAATCACAGCCTGTAATTTCATTAAAAAATTAACGATTATTGCCATTTTTGGACCACTGTGAATTGGTTTTTTCGGTCGGGACCAACGCCCTTAGGTCCGAGGCCGCAATGGCCAAAGCCACTACCATTTTTAATGCAATAAAAGTCAACTTAAAATATGCAAATTACGGTAGTTTCGAAAAATTTGTGCAGGCTTTGGCTGAGACGCCGGAGCATTTACCAAACGGCGGATGGTGTGGCGCTATGGCGATGGGAATGGGCGGGGATCTTGAGGGTAAAAGGACTTACACTAAACTCCTGCTACGACAAACTCTGTGGCAGTCTGTTGTCATTAACATTTCTCTGGGCCATGGTCTTTTAATTGTGTCTACGACTGTGTCCGTCTACGAGTCTGTGTCTTTCAGTGGCTTTTCTGGGTTTTGGAGCTTCCTTGGGATCCCCATTGGTGACCTCAGGCGGTGTCACTCGGGGTGTCCTTTAGCAGTTGGCCCAAGACATTAATGTATATTAGTGTCGCAATAAATTAAAAGCATTTTGCTGTTCATATTTGCTGCCAGCACCCTGGCCAGCCGCACTTAAATCTAATTGCAATGGCGTAGCTGTAGCCAGACCGGCCAGAAATGGCATTTAAATGGCCACAACAAGGCGTCTAATCAAATGGCGAAACTCGTTCTGCAAAATCTTCTAATGAGCCAGATCGCATTACCTTACAGGGGGAGTGAGAATATTGTTACGCCTATCGATAGGAGACCTACGGATGGCCAAAAGGGTGGCCACTCGAGCTCAACGAAGTGGGCGAGGGTCGCTAACTTTTGACTTGGCTAAGCTGCTTAGCTGGGCGAAGGTGTCAAGTTTAGGAATCAATTACTTCAAAGTATGCAAATGTTAACCGTTCGGATGGCCTCTCCCTCTTAAGCCCTTTCCGTTGGCCTTCTAAACAAACTTCCAACGAGGGTGGGCTTACACAGAAAACAGCTTGGCCGAGATGGTTGGAAAACTCCGTCAACGGTTAAATCGATTTCGTGGAGGCAAGTACTTACAGATAACCTGGATTGATAATGGTTAATGATTTTTTTCAACAGTGCGCGGTAGATATTTCCAAGGGAAATTTTAAAGAGTTATTTTTTCTACCCAAAATCATTTAATATTGTGGTTTTAAGTTTTAATTTTAATTAAGTCTTCACATGCCCTCTTTGATATTTGTTTCCGGAAATTTAGAGCCATGGAATTTAGTTAAATAAACATTGCTCGTCCAAAGGCTTTGCCGGCACTTCCTGATCCCACTCCAAACTTGGAGAGGTGCTTCCACCGCCCCATTAGAAACACATGCCGCAAATGAATGTTTGTGCGCCACATTCAAAGCATATTTTTGAGCCACTCGGCGCTTGGAGCTTGGCGCTTGGCGCGTGTTTTGCTCGAGTTCACAACTTAAATTACGCAGCGAGCACACGCACAGGCCCCCACCCCACTACTACTTTTGCCCCTCCTGCCATCGAGTTTCACAGCCTTTGATTGATGAAGAGGCAATTCGTTGGGAGAAAACTCAGCCACGTCGGCCACGCCAGTGTTAAACACTAATGGCAGCTTAAATTAGATTACAGAAGACTCGTTGCCGGAGTTTGAATAGAGCTGGGGGGCTGGGATTGGGGCTGGAGTTGTGGGGGGACGAAGACTGAGTGCCAAGCGTGACCAACGCATTTGCAACTGCCTCGGCTGTCCACCCCATCTCTTCATCCCTCCATCCAACCATCATGGCATTTGTATTTTATAGCACAAACCATTTATTTAAACTATTCTTACTCAATTCTAGAAAAGTTAACCCCCCGAAAATTCAGCTGGTATCAAAAATCAACTCATAAAAATCGCACAAAAAGACATAAATAAGATTTATTGTTATAGTTTTACACCAGCCCCCCCGAGTCCCGCGTACCGGCCACCACGCACGCACACAGACACGTTTCAATTGCCATTACGTATACGCAGCGTGTTCGGCCAAATGTCCAAACCGAAATTCGCCACCGCAGCTGCTGCCTCTGCCGCTTCCTCTGCTGCTGTTCGGTCGTTTATTTTGGTGTTAAATTTCACGTAAAAATTGCACTAAAAATTAAATATAAATATTTGCTTAGGGCCATTAAAATACCCTTAAACTAAGTTGTTTAAGTTTTTCGCACAACTTGTGGAAACTTTTTAATCGCAACTTTTATGGCCTTCAAGTTTGCGCCTTTCTTGGATAGTAAATGGGACATAAAGTTACTCTAGGCTTGAATTTCTCAATGAATATACATAATTTATTATTTAAGATAAGAAAACTCAACAAAAGCGTATATCCAGTTCGTGGTATACATATATCATTATGTTTGCGTATTTTGTTTCGGTGTCGTGCTTAAATCAAAACACGAAAAAAATCCTTTATTATGCAGATAGTTTGCGATGGCTGGGGGCTGGCTAACCCCACGGAATTTCATGGTTACAAATAGTTAATGTACAGTTAATTATTACATAATCACTGACCGACACGAAACGAGGCACGGCTCCCCAATCTGAGGAGCGGAATACTTCCTACAACACACAGTACGTATGGTCAAGTGCATTGACTCTATGGGTGGCTTTTTCTAGTTTTTCCTTTGGATTCTTTGTATTTTCGTATGTTTGCCGGTCATAAATATTAATTATAAAACACGATATCCATTATACAATTCTTCAGGCACGAAATCATCATCATCAACTCAAAGGATTGGGACTACAACATTTTCCTTTTCCAGCTAACCAATTTGTGTATGAAACTTTTATGGCACTCGAAGCCGAGGGGAATTAAATATTGCTGTGCCTACTATTATAGTAGAACGCTAAGCTATTCGTGGGTATGGCAAGTGCCCTATTTTTAAATTGCTTTCCTGCCAGCAAATTATTCATTCAATGAAATCAAGACTTCTGGGTGAATGGGGTTCCTTGGCCCCTACCTGAGTAAACAGAGATTTAATTTCCAAGTAAATAGTAATTGATTGGGGCAGACAAGGCTAGAAACTTCTTTAATGTTTAATTTAGTTAGTTTGTAAATAAGAACTTAGAACAATTGAACTTTTATTGAATTATTACAATAATTTCATTTAATTTTAAGTGTCTTGGGTAATTAAATTTCAATTTTCAGTCTCCCATTTTAAAGTCCTCGCCTTTACTGCCTGAACATTACCCCCTGTTTTGTCCTCATTTGGTATGTATTGTATAATCATAACATAAAATAATTTATGGCAAATGAAAGTCACAAAAATGCCAAGCCTGGCGACGAGGAAATGGAACGAAAACTTGGTTTCATGCTCCATTCCCCAGACTGCCGTTGGCTGCCCATTTTCCCGCCGTTTCCCATGGCAACCCCTTTTCAAGGCGACTCTTTTGGAAAATGTGTTCGGCGTGTATATTTTTAGGCAAAAACCAAAGCATATATAGAAACTCGCCTGGCCGCGACACCTAAACTTTCATTTTCCTTGGCCGAGCACCGTTCCTTCTTCCTTTACAAATTTTAAAAAGGAGAGAGCTGGTGGGGAAAATGCGCCAAGAATGTTTCGCTTGTATCCAGGCTTTTGTGATCTGTCGTCTGGCCGCCCCTAGGTCTGCTCTTCCCTCCCATGTCTTCTACGATGCTTTCGGGGTTTTTTGGATGTTTCAGTCAAGCCTTTGTTTTAAAGGCTTTTGTCGCGAATGCTTTGAATTTGGATGTCTTTGCTGCACAAGCACAAGCTCCTGCTGTTGCATTTTGATGTTTTGCCGAAAATTGCGCCACAAAATTCAGAAATGCTCTGCACAAAGCATTTGCACCCCCTTGTACCGCCCCACCATTAAAAGCCTCAAAGGCAATGGAAATATTCGCTGGCAACGATGTAATATAAAGCTTTGTGTCGAAATCTCTTGATAATCTCAAACATTCAATGAACACAAAGGGGAAATAAATCTCTAGTATGCCTATCTGGGTATTCATTCAAGACTCTTTGAAATCCAACAAACATATAAAACTTTCCCTTATACTTATTTTGAGTTAATTAAAGCCACAGTTTCGAGGATACCTTTCTCTCTAGCCATCCACCTGTCAACCTGCTTGTCAATTGGTGGTAATTAGAAATTCTTTGTCTTTTAGCCTTCACTAATCATTAAATTCCTCCTGGTAGATGGGTTGTCACTAAAACTTGGTTCATTTGACTGCCAAAATATTTTCTATAAAGTTTTTGGAAGGCCAGGTATATAGGCCTGAAAGGTTCAGCTTCGTAGCTCACAAAATACTTTTAGTTCATTAAAAGTTCTATAAGCTTTATAAAAAAAACATCACTATTTTTAAGGATCATAACTTATTTATTTTCTCACAAAAACCTAACATTTTCATCCCACAATGTTGCCTTAAAAATTCGTAGTATGCAGTCAACTATGAAACATAAATTCAACTTCTAGTCAACACGCAACATTTTTATGTGTGAAGGGCTAATCTCACAACCTGGCCAGGGACACGTCTTGGCCAAACAAAAACCGTCAATCGCCGGGGTCCTTGACGCGCTGACTTCGTTTTCAGCACATTTCCGCGTCGTGTTTGTTTTTGCGGAAGGGCTTTTGTCGGTCGAAACGTGTTGCCGGCCACAAAAGTTTGCCACCCAACATTGCGGCGAAGGTAAGGCGGCATCAACCTTATTTTTTTTTCTCCACCTGGAGAGTATTTGGTAACTGCTGCACTCAACACGTTGACAAGTTTTTTGGAAATTGTCAGACTGGGACGGGTGCGGCGAAACGGAGCCAGATAGCGAGCTAACGGCTGAAATTCGTCAGTTAGTCACTCAGTCAGGCAGGCAGTCAAGTTCTAGAACTCGTTGCATACTTTTGCCGCCTGTTTAGCAGAAAATGCATTACGGAGAGAAAGCGGCAGAAGAAACCAGGGCGTCCAGCTCCTTAAAGATTTATTATAGCTCCTCCTGCTGTTTCTGCTGCTGCTCCTGTGTGGTAGTGGGTTTTGTTTTCGTTTCCTTACTCTTGTGTTCTAGGATTCTGGGGTTCCGTGTGATAAAATGCTTGACACTTTTCTAAACGGCCAAACTTTTTGACTGCCAAAGAGATTGTCCCGGCTATCTCTCACACTCCCGAATTTGTGCCTGTACTTTTTAATGCTCCATAATGCCTTGTCCTGTGCCGCCACCCATTCCCATACCAGGTCTTATCCCTTTCTCAACTTTCTCCACAACGCCCTTCCTTCCTTTTTTGGTGTCTTCTGTGCAGTTTGTTGACACTGTCTGGCTTAGAGAGCGCATAAAGTGGAAATGATTTACGCAGTTCACCTTGTTGTGCCAGTGCGTTGATGTGTATGCCACTGGCAGTGTGTGCGAGTGTGCGAGTGTGTGCGCTTACATCCTGTGGGCATAATAAATAGCCCCAGCTTTGGTCTGGCAGTTTTGTCAAATAGCACTTCTGAGCTTGAAAACACCTGAAAGCTGTTTTTGCTTCCGTAGACCCATGGCGAGAGCTTACCAGAGAATTCTACTCACCCAGTAGAGAGAAAGGGGGTCAGAAATCTTCGAGTATAAACTTTTCAATCTACTGCGCAAGTTGGCGTGCCTTTTGATTTGTGGCTTTTTTCACGCTTTCCAAATCTCCAAAGACAGGCAATTCTTAAAAATAAAACTTCTTGCTAATAAAGTTTATTTTAAAGACTTCTCGTTTATAGAAATATTTATGAAACCTGTTAATCTTTCGGCTTCATTTCGTATTAGCTTAAAACTCATTACTCTGATGCTACGTGGAACTGACTTCAACTGCTTATGGCTTATTCCCAACCTGTTCAAAATTCCATAAGCATTTGCTTTCCTGCTAATGGACAGTTTAGAGAGGCGACCAACGGAGAAGCTGCCACGGAACTGGCTGCAGTTGGGCTGCAGACTCACAATGGGCGAAATGAAATCATAAATGCCAGGACACGTGCCAGGACAACGTGCCTCCAGTTGCAACGAGGTGTTCAAGCATTTCCCACCCACTTTCTACACTCTTTCGCTTAGATTTTGCTTTTTGTTTTATTTTTATTATTTTTTTTTTGGCAACTCCCGACAAGTTGCGAGTGTCTCGCATTCTGAATGCAAGTTTGTTAAATATTTAAATTTATTTATTGGACTCGACTCCTGGACTCCTGGACTCCAGAATTCGTGTACTCTGCTGTCTGAACCCAAAAGCCCGGCAGCCAGGGCCATTTAAAATAATCAAAAAAAAGAGTAGAAATAAGGCAAACGGTAAGTAAGAAGGATAGAGGTGGACTTACCGTGTGCATCCTTGGAGGATGGGCCGCTCCCACCGCCGCCACTGACGCCGCTGGAGCCTTGGTTGCTGCCTCCGCCGGACATTCCGATGCCGGAAGTGGAATGCAGGCGCGCTAATGTGACCGGCATTAGCAGAGCTATCGCAAGGAGCAGGGCCATAAAAATTTTCCACATTGTTAACGTGGCCATTTGACTTTTATTGCACTTCATTTTCCAGTTCTTCCTCTGGCTCTCGACTACTCTCGCGTGTATATATATTTTTCTATAATTTTTCGCTGGCTCCGTTCGCCCTTCGCCGCTTGTTGATTTTAATTTGATGTGACTTAAGTTGGATTTGGTTTGCAGATTTTGCGTTGCACTTTTTTTTTTGCCCTACTATTATTATATCGCCATCCTCCTCCAGTTCCTCCTCCTTCTAATGGAAGCACATTTCGATTTTTCTGGGGCCTCGTCCTCCCAGAGCCAGTCCCAGTTCCAGTGGCAGCAGCTGCAATTGAGAAAAGAAAAGAGGGGGTGAATCCATCGGTTCCATTGGCTTGAGTATTGAAAAGTTTTTAGTTTGGAGGCTAGTTAAAAAGTTGAACAAGTTTCTTTTTGCTCTTTTATTCCACTCTAATTTTTTTTTTTTTTGTATTTTGTTAAAGTCAAGTTGAAGCCGCAATTATCGAGTTGTAAGGCGACGCGCCCTGCTAAGACCCCCACACAGATGTTCATGTTCACAGAGGGTGGAGGGCAGAGAAAAACTCAATTTTGGTAGCAAAAGTTTCTCAAAGAGAGATGAGCAAGTTCGTCACCTTGCTGGAAAGTTTTTTTGGGACTCTGAGGGAGGTGAATCAAAGGTGGTTTGACAACATTAGTCATGGAATTTAAGGAGCGTAATTACTGAAGCGAAAGGTCGGAGTGGAATAATAAAATATTACAACTCTTCAACTTTTAATACGATTTGTGAAGCCAGTGATTTTCTTAATAAAGTCAAAATACTTCATATCAGGTTACTTATGTAATATATATATTTTTTAAGCCATCTTGCAGTCCTCAATTCTTTTTTTCGTGGAATGAAATTTAAGATAAAAACGCCAAGACAAAAAATACAAAAATTTACCATTTCCGTTCATCAACCCTACCTTCGGCCAGCATCCATCTCGTCCTTTTAACCAACCGTAGATTGGCAACCAATGATAAAATTCGCCATAAGCAATATTCAACAAAGGACGAAAAATATCGCTCCTTTTCCCCATTCAAAAGGCAAAATAACTTGTACAAAATAAAGGTAAAAAAAATTGACACACGACTGGGGAAACAAAAAGACATTTCATGTATCTCTCTTCTTTGGAAAAAAATGTCCTCCGAAAATAATAATGATTTGCAAATATACAAAGCAGTAGACTGGGACTGGGGCTGGGACTGGGAAAAGGACCCAACTTAAAGGAGGCCAGGAGCTGACAAAGGAGGGAAGGTAGCGCCAAGAAACAGACACAAAAGGTAGCCGGAGAAAAGATACAGAGATGGAAGAGATGTTAACCCTGGGATGGGATAGACAAAAAGGCAAATCAATAGGCTACAAGGCGGCACGGACAAAAAATCAACCCAATGTTGGACAGAAATTTTTCAAGTTTTCCCGTTGGTTGGCCGCCCCCGGTAGCAGTTTCCGGCGCCCCTTGTCTCCATCGGCATTGCCATTGTCATTTTGTCAACGTGTCCGTCGAGTGTCGTCAACTTGGAAGATGGGATTGGGAGGACCTTCCTCTTCCTAATAATGATAAGAATGTAAGACAGCGCAATAAGCGACCAAAAATATGGCCAGCAGATAAGCAACAAGGGACGCTGTCGGAAAGGTGTCAATGTAAAGCAATATAATAATAATAATAACGACAAACCGCCCCCAACCCACCACTCAAAATAATGATGATAAAACTAATGGTCCGGCTGACAATTATAAACATTTTTTTTTTTCTTTACAGTTTTTCCTTCCTCAAAAAATAAGAATTGGGTAAAAAAAATACATAAACTGCAAGGGCTGGGGGGGCTCAACTTGAACTACACTTGAGCAATTCGCGCACAGTCGAGTGCGCACATTAACCCACACAAAGGACTCGCACTCATGGCCCGAAAATAAACAACAGGAACAACAACAAAAGGCCAATGGCAAAATCAACATGGCGTACAGTGAGCGGAAATGGAAACGTCGACCAGCCGAGCTAGTGACCAGCAACAGAACCAGCCAACCAATAGACAACCACAGAGGGGTGTATAGAAGGACGTGTGGTAGGGGCACTATTTTTTTTAAATATGTGAGGAGGTTTGGGAGATTGTATTCTAGAAATGCGACTAATAGATCTCCTTATAACTTAAATAATGAATTAAATAATATATAAAAAGTATGAAAAATATATTAAAATATTTAGAGATAAATAAACTCAATTCTTATAAGCACTATTTTCTAATAAATACTTATGACTTTCTCAGAAAATCTTTTTCTAAAATTACCCTTTAAACTAGTACTTGGAGATTAAGTTCCTTAAACAAGACTTGGCTAATTCAGGCTCTTTTTTTCCCCAAGAGAGAAAATTAAGCAAACGTTAAAGGGAAGAAAAAGGATACATTTGATAGACACATTTTATTGCATGCAGTCGTCGGCAATGGCTGTCGCTGCTGCTGCTAACGGACAGTCTGAAGGACTGAAGGCAAGTGCCCCCCGGCAAGGATCTCTTCCACGAAGCGAAACCAAAACTCATACACAGACAATCCAGACAATAGTTGTGGCATTCCGGCGCTCCCTTCCAGCGCCTTCTGTGGCTTCCGTGTCCTAAGCCCTGTCAATGGCTGCCTAGCACTTCCTGACCCTCAATTGCCCCTCTCACATTTGTGTCTGGCCCGACTGGCTCGACTGGCTGTTGTAGTTTATTATTCCCGCTAGCCTCATTCTTTTCTATTTGGTCTAAATAAATTTTTATCATGTGCAAAGGGCCATGGAGAGCAAACAATCTCTGGTTGGGGTCTGGTCCGTCACTCCAATCTGCGCTGTCCTGCACTTGGTACGTCATTCCGACGGCCCGTCCGTCATTCATTCAGTTATTCATTCGTTCAGTCACTTCATCTACATCCCAGGGCCTGCCCAGCCCCGTTTTTGCCTGTTTCTTATGGTCTTTGTGGTTATTGAAGCGATCATTCGGAACAGAATTTTCTCTCGTTTTTATATATTTTGTTCCACCAATCCCCCTCCACAACTTCCGTCCTCCAAAACATTATTAATGGAAAAATCGTTTAATATGCGAAAAATTTAAGAAAATTGCTTACATATTATGACATTAATGGCGGCGCGAACGATCCGATACAGCAATATCTGATTTTTAGTGTCGTTGAGATTAATGCTGTCCGATGTACGAGCATCGAGCATTTTCACAAATAAATCTGTATATCACTCATACATTTATGTACGAGCAGGGCCAGTTCTCTGTTGAGATATGGCCAACACTTAAGCCACTGGCTTTATGCCGCACCCGGCGTTGAAATTTATGTGGTCGCCCAGGAAATATCTCTTCATATATATTCGCACATATTCATGTATTTATTGTTTATACGTACTTGCGGTCAGGCAAGAGCAATCGACATGTTTTTGGGGGTTCGTCGCAAGGTCTAGTTTGATTAACTTTGATGGCCCAGTTGTGGATAAATACCAACAAAGTTCGGTTTATGTTATTGGAGCATAGAACATAACACAAAATATGGCTTCCTATTGATTTTCACTTAAGCTCTTAATGCCAAAGTGGCAACAAAAATGGTTTGTTTTCATTGGGCCTATCCATAGCCACAAAAATGGCATAAAAACAATGTATTACACGCTATCCATTGATTGTTGTTTTTTGTCTTAAAAATACTCCTATTTTTTTTTATTAAAAAAATAAACATAAGTAAAGGAGATTTGATTTATGCAAAAGGAAATTGAAAATATTGTTTTTAATTTAATTTTTCTTTGCGCCATCGAAAATTATATTCCAAACGAGGCATAACAAATAAGCCAACCAAAAAATCAAGAAGAAAGGGATCTTAGCAACAAGGAGCCCCATGTATGGGTATCAACCAGAGGCCTTAAGAGTGGGCGGAGAAAAACGACTCCTTCTATGTTTTCCTTTCCTTTGTCAAACATTTCCCTCCCGATGGCTGTTTCAATAAACTTATGCAAATATTCAATTTGAGGAAGTTTTTTTTGACAAATGATAAGACCAAACAAAAGGCAGCCAGACAAATAAAGTTTTCACACCCAAACCCGAAAAAAAAGGCGCCTGAATAGGGGATAAGGAAAGAGATATCCGGCGGTTTGCTTAGCAAAATTAAAATGGGAAACGCACATATAGGAAGGATGGTGTCTGTGTGGAAGCCTTAGAACGAACGGAAATGCAGAGTTCTAAACAACTTTTCACCGGTTCTCCATCATGCGAGCCGCCATACCAATCAAGCCAAACAACTTACTCCTGAGACAGGAGCTCCTGGCCCATACCCGGGCCGGCTTCTTCCATTGCCTTCTTTTGTTGTGAATGGAAACCGAAGTAAATTTCAATTTAACCTTCATCGACCAAAACTCATTTATATTTATAAATTCGCCGACAAAGCCGCAAAAAATAAAATAAAAATAAAAAAAGTGAAATAAAAAGTGTAAGCGAACAAAAATAGGGAAAAAGACAGACACAGTCCGAGGGAGAGAGTTGGAATATGTAACGAGTATAAATAAATGCCAAGTAGTGGGGTAAGGGGGCAGAGAAAAAAAAAACACAATAAATAAAAATGCGTGTGTCTGTGGTGGCATAATAAAATTGCAGCAAAGCAACAGCCACCAAACCAAACCGATACAACCAACAAAACGAGCAGGAAACAAATTCCCGAGTCCTTCACAAAAAGAGTGGAGTGGAGTGGCGGCAGGTTAAGGACGAGGCAGCGAATAATAAAAGTGCGGCTGGCCCACACGGAAAAGCGGCCAAAAGGGATAAAAATCCATCAAACTTGCAGATAAGCCACCAGACGACGAAGATGGGTTCCAGGACTCGTCGTAGGAGTATAACCAATAATGAAGACTGCTGTGGCTGTGGCCCTGGAACACACACTCTTGTCTGAGAACGAATTCCCAGGACTGGGGGCGGGCATTGGCATCGTAAAAGGCTAAAATATTGCGGAAAATGATGTTTCATTTCGGTAAAATAACATACTCATCATTGAATATACAATATAAATGCAAAAGGCAAACTGAAGGAGTACGAAGAAATCTTAGGTCAGGTTCTGGTAAACTTTAAAAATTTAATAAGTAAAGTAGAGTATAGTAAGCAGGTTCTTAAGATTATTGAATATCAAGTTTCATCGGAATAAAAACATTTGTTTGATTAAATGATTGAAAAGCAACCATCCATTATTTTATATAATTTTAGATGGCACGTTTTTTTTTTGGGGAAATTCAATAAGCCAAGATTTTTATCCAGAACCACCTGCCCAGGCTCCATTGGCTCCAACAAATTCAATTGCATTTTCCTTTCCAAGAACTTAACAGATCTCCCAAGTGACTACGTTACCAGCTCAAAACGTCTCCAGAAAAAATAAAAAAAGGTGAAAATTGTTTTGGAATCATTCACAGACTCAGGCAAAGCTCCTTTACTTCTCATCCTTGTTTGGATGAAACCTCAGAGCAGACATCTGTTTGCTTCACTGTTGGGTTGCGTTTTCATGCCACGTCAGGTTTGGTTGTTGTTCGGACGAGTAATATACAATTTTTTATGCCATTTCATTCTGTTATTGTTCAGATCGATTACCGTAACAAGTGCCAGATACTTGAGCGTAAAATTCAGAGAAAAACGCACGTGTCTACCAGCCGCCTTTTATTCTTGTTGCTGTTTTTGGTTTGTCTGTCATTAGGAAGATTGATTTCAAAAGCATGGAAATGTTTTCTTTATCGCCATTGTTATGGTGTTATAGCACCCACACGCAAGCCAAAGCCTGGACCTTAATATAGCTCGATATTAGGCTTCTGCTTCGGATGGTCCGCAACTCAGTAGTTTCGACTCCACAATGGATAATATATGTACAAGTGTGGGTAAAAAACCTCATTCAATTCTATAATATTATAGTGTTTATTTAATTTTAATAGAAAACCGCGAGCTGAATTACATCTTTTGTTTGCCGATAATAATTAATTTTTCTATATTTTTTCCCCTCCGACATGGCAATTAAATATGAATGGATACAGAACAGTGACAATAAAATGTTGAGATTTACTTTTCAATTTGCATAACTGCAAAAACTTGTCCGGGCAAACAAAAACTTTCTTAATGCACATTAAAAACATTAAAAAGAATCATGAAATTGCATAAAACTTTAACTTTCTGGGTACACACAAAATTGTACTGTTTGCCAAAGGACGAGACTAAGGACGGGTTGAGTTACGGGCTGGGGGGATGTAAGGTAACAGAAAAAGGGGATGAGAGGGTAAAAAGTACATTAAAATCACATTAACCCGTCAACGGCAAAGGTTGGGTATGCGTAACTTTTGTTTATACGTTTTGGCGTAATGCCTTTTTGAAGTATGCATACGAAGCACAGAGCCCTACACGTATGTATTTCCGTGGATCCATGTTTTTTTTTCAAGTCCAACTGTCAACTAACCCCGAGCTGCGGTAAATCCCTATGGAAAAATATTAATACCAAGCCGAATTTATATCTTATTTGTGTCCCCAAACGCACGTAATTGACATTTCTCCCTAAAACACACTCACACACAGTATCAGATGAAATTCATTCTGGCCATTCATTTCTCCACACTCACCAGCTCAATTAGCCATAAAGCTTTTGGAAATTGTCAAAAATGTTCCAGAGCAATGTGCGAGGAGGCCAATCAAAAATTCAGCCTACGAAGTTGTATCTATGTATCTGCATCTGTGTCTGTTTGTGGCAACCGACCGACCGACCGAACTAACTCCCTGCCATGGCCCTTATCTCGTATTTTTGGGGAAGTCGTGCGTGTCCATTTGGCCGCTTAGATCGGATTTAAAGGGGTAGTCTCATTTGCATATTGTAATTGTCAAAAAATAAGATGGGACTTTGTTATTTCACTACAAAATATAAACATTAACTTTTCCATCAGCCCAAAGTATTTCAGTCTTCTATTTTGTTTTCATCTAACTTTTAAATTTATTTTTAAACAAAACTAAGCTCTGTGGGAAAACTTGCTTGAAATAGAGCTAATAAGGTGGAGACAAGCTTCCACTTTTCTTAATGAAAAGCGACATGCAAATTTAATAAACTGATGAGAGTCCTGAAATTTAGATGTCCTAGCAGGTGGTTTCACTTTATTAAATTATGGCTTGATTTGTTTTCCCAAAAACACAGCATGAATATGAAATTCCTAATTCTTATTAATTTAAATTTTCATATTTTTAAAATACAAATTTTTAAAACATCCCATTCTACTTCCTTTTTGTGCTTTGCATTGCTACTACCTATTGTCTAGAAAACAAAAAAAAGATGAGGAAGAAATGGCAACAAAAAACAAATAAACTTTAGGCCAAAGTTTTTGGCAACTTTCTGGCAGTCAGTTGGCGCATTTTAAGTTACGACAATCGGCTCAGGCCAGAGGCATCGCGGCAGAGCCAGGAAGCCGGGAAGGTGAGGATATCACTGGGGAATACTGGAGAGTTGCGAGTGTCGGGGGGATAAGCGGAGGGGCGGCAAAAGTGAAAAACTGGCGCATCGAGACAAGAGCTTAAAACCGCGAATGCCACAACTCACGCACTGACAAAAAATGCTAGCATATTACAGGGAATTTTAAAGCTGAATTTAGGCAATAAAGGTTTTTATTTAGAGAAAGTATTAAAACCTCTATCTAAAGTCAAAACTATTTAATTAAATATAAAAGAAAGTACTTTTTCTCTCAGTGATACTGACAATGGGGAAGGCGATTTCAATGTTGGCTTCTAAAGTTTGCGGCTATAAACATAAAAAAAAGTCAACCTTAAAGAGCAAAAAGTGAGACAAACTTACCTAGCCAACAAAATTTAAATTTGTCCCACGCAGGATAATCCTTTATTGTAGTTGTAGTTATTTTATTTCTATTTTTGCTGCTGGCTGGTTTGTATATGTATATAGTTGCTGGACTTTTGTCACGCACAAGTCGAAGGCAGTGGGCCACTTGGAGCTGACCACGTGACCATCAAAACACAAATAAACACACAACCGAGGACCCGCATACACACGCACACTGGCACAAGACACTAGGACACTTGCGAATACTTAGTTGCTGATTCTGAAGTTGGAGTTGTGGCAGGTTTTAATGTATGGTGCCCCCAAACGAGAGCAGGCCAATTAAAGCGTCTAAGCGGAGACCGAGTGGAGCGTTTATGTGTGCAACAGTATCAGCTGCGAGTTGAGTGTGTCGCATGATTTTCTTGATTTCGAAGCACGCAAACATTTCCAGCTCCCCGCTTGGAGTTACTGGCAAACTGCAGTTTCCCTCAGCGTGAAGGAATATTCTAATTTAAGCTAATATGGATTTCGCTAATTTGTCCTGTTGGCGGTAGAATTTATGCGCCCAACACCGACTCAGTACTGACGAACGCGACTCCGAACCCGATTTTATGCAGGACGAGACCGATAACTTCGCTATTCGATGGCTGGCGCGACGAGCGTCAGCGTCCTTCCTGCAAATACGTTCGAAACTGTCCGACGGCTGAGCTTCAACTGATTCGGCCTGGCCAGCTCAGAGCCCCACAAGTCCCACAAGGTTTCCCCCCAGAAGCGGGAGCCCGAAGCTCTTCCAGTCTGTCGGCTGCCGAAGCGGTCGCGACCACCTGCCGAACGCCTACTAACGGGATACCAGAAAGCCGAGCATTCCTTCGGCAACAAACGGAGTCCTTACGAGCCCCCACAGCCGGCTGAATAAAGAGAAAGCTTCATTTTATCCTTTTAGCCTTGGAGCTGAGACTCTCATCGGAATTAGTGAATATTTGAAAATCAACAAAGATTATGCGAAACTTAAACATAAAGCCATTAGGTTTGGGAATTTTGAAAAGATAATATTTAAGTTAGTTTAGGAATAAATTTCAAAAATATTCAAAAATAATTGGAAGATATTTGGAAAATTTAATTAATAAAATATACGAGTATACTCTGAATCTTACATAATCAGGAGATATACATTTTAATATAAAAAATTATTCATTCAAGATTCAAAATAAGGTATATTTCCTATAAAATAATTCTTGGAACATAGTAGGAGTAGAGGAAGTAAAAAACAAAATTGTTTAAATTTTATTTTGATTTAAAAAACTAACAAGCACTCATTAGCTTTCATTCAGCTTAGGTATAAATATTTTGACTTTGCAATAAACTTATATTTTCTGATTGGATTTTATACCATAAACCTATTAAAAAAATAGATATATTACTTACTTAAAAATCAGTAAATTGTTAAGTTAAATAAGACTCACATATAATATAAAACCACTAACCATACAGCATATAGACAACCCATTTCATACAACGAAAATGGACGCGAAAATTTCTTGCTACAGGCCCCAGCAGGCCCCAGAGCGGATTTCTTACGCTCTCTTACGCTCATCGTTCGTTCATCTTACGCTCATTCTCGCATTAAATGTTTTCTGTTTCTCAGTCTCTAAACGGAGCGCGATGAAGAAGGTTGGCCTGCGCTTCGGTTGATCTTTGTATGTATGCGTGTCACACATTCACATACATGGGTGTATGTGTGCGTGCGATTTCGTTTCGAAGCCAGCGCACAAAATTTTGATTTTTCTTACTTTTAAGGCTTGCTACCCTAACAAAATTCGGGTATTCGTTATTTGATGAAATGACGAAAGAAATTATATTATTTTGTATATTATATTTTTTTATTATTTCAGCATACATTTTTAATTTATTTAGGAATAAGATTAAGTGTTAGTAGTAAAATGTTTTCTGTATATATATTTTTACGAATCATTAAAAATCAATATACTGAGAAAGTGTCAGAGTATATTTCGGTCGGAGTCACTTAAAGCGCCGTTTGCTTTTAAGTTTTTGTTGTTCTGCAAGAGGCTTGTGCATGCCTACTCTAACGATGGAATGATTTTTAGGGGAGGGTGAAGACGGGTGAAGAATTAAATTACTTTTTAAAGTTATTATATATAAGGAAATATATATAAGGAAATTATTAAATTAACGACAATAATTTAATTAAATCTCACAATAACCCAAAATATAATAACAAGTGCCTGAAAAATTGTAAACAAAAAAGGTAAACAAGTCCATCAGCTGTTTTCGTGTCTTCACCCTCCCCTAAAAATCATTCCATCGTTAGAGTAGGCATGCACAAGCCTCTTGCAGAACAACAAAAACTTAAAAGCAATCGGCGCTTTAAGTGACTCCGACCGAAATATACTCTGACACTTTCTCAGTATATTGATTTTTAATGATTCGTAAAAATATATATACAGAAAACATTTTACTACTAACACTTAATCTTATTCCTAAATAAATTAAAAATGTATGCTGAAATAATAAAAAAAAATAAAATAAAAAATAATATAATTTCTTTCGTCATTTCATCAAATAACGAATACCCGAATTTTGTTAGGGTAGCAAGCCTTAAAAGTAAGAAAAATCAAAATTTTGTGCGCTGGCTTCGAAACGAAATCGCACGCACACATACACCCATGTATGTGAATGTGTGACACGCATACATACAAAGATCAACCGAAGCGCAGGCCAACCTTCTTCATCGCGCTCCGTTTAGAGACTGAGAAACAGAAAACATTTATTGCGAGAATGAGCGTAAGATGAACGAACGATGAGCGTAAGAGAGCGTAAGAAATCCGCTCTGGGGCCTGCTGGGGCCTGTCGCAAGAAATTTTCGCGTCCATTTTCGTTGTATGAAATGGGTTGTCTATATGCTGTATGGTTAGTGATAAAACTTAAGAGCAAAATACCTATTGAAAAGATATCTCTTATAAACACTTTTTGGTATAAATGGTTTTAGCCAAGACTTAAACCTTTGCGTAAGATGATAGGGGTGTAAAAAGATATTTTTACATGGAAATCCATACAAAAAAAATCTGAATTTATATATTTTTTAGATAAATATTTAATGTATGAAGTTGCATATATTTGAATGATACCATAGAAAATTAATATTTTAAGATAACAGCACCTAAAAAATAATTGGTTTGTTATTACAAGAAAAATTCGCAGTTTAAATAACAAGTTATTAGAAGGATAATGTCATATAATAAACCATTCTCTAATTAGTTGATTGACTTATACAAAATAATATTTATAAAATGGCAAAATTAATTATTGATACATCACCGACATCAATCCTATGCTAATTAATGTAAAATAATTTATCCTCCAATTACTCCAACCCATAACTAATTAATGTAATACAATTTGTATGCTAATTAAAAAAAAGCTTGATTTAGCTTACCTCCCATTCCCAATAAAAAGAATCCTGTGACTCAAACATCGTTTCCACCATGCGGCAATCACTCAAAGTAAAAATTGTCATCAACCTCCTGGCAGCTCATAGAGGCAGCTTAAAAAATGGCAGCCAGCGAAAAGGGCAGACCGGGATAGTGAAACCCGAAAACGAATTGCAGCAAAATGCTCAAACACACTCTACGAAATTGACTTAAATAAATAAATGGCATAAAAACAAAGACAAAACACATGCACAGCAAGAAAGTGAATGACCGGGCTGGGGACAGGAGGCAGTGGTGGAGCTTTCGGTAGACAGCGTGTCATAGAAACAAAGTGCATTCCCTTGAGCAGAAGACGAAACTTTACGGGGCTTTGTCAGCGTGTTCCTTGTTAGCTTGTTGCAACATTTTCATTTCATTTTATTCAGTCAATGCAATGCAACATTCGAATGCAACAACTGCTCAAGCAGTAGTGGAAGTGGCAACAAGGACAGCGTTTAGTAGCTCATCCATTTTCATTTGTATTAAGCAAAAGGCAAAAGACAGTTGCCGTGGCATGTCCTTTACCAAAAAAAACAAATAACCTCCCTAGCCCTAGCCGAAAAGTCCTTCGCATTTCTACCCGCGTAAAATAAAAGCGTTGGCATTACTCAGCAAATACTTTTGTTGTTGTCGTGTTTGTTAGCTGCCTTGACAAAAAAAAAACAGTCTATACCCCTCACCAGCATCAGATCCTTACCAGCAACCCAGCAACCATCCCTGGGGCTGCTCGTTAGCACAGATGCCAAGAGAATTTATCTTACTCCTACGAATGCAACTCGATTTTATTTTATTTCATTTTATTTTTCGTTTGCCCCCATTGTTTCTGGTTCTGTTTCTGTTTGGCATATTGGACATATTGTTAGCCCCACTGTGATCGATGCAAATTGATGCGTATTGTTAATGGAATTTCTTTTGTGCGGCATTGAGAACATGGCGGCATGGCAGCATGTCGCACGAAAGTATGCAACACAAATTGGGCGGAAAACAAACGCTTCGTTCGGAAAAGTTAATAATGCTAATGACTGTTTTTCAAAAGATCAAATGTAACTATTTTTTTGTGAATTATTTTATGAGATTTAAAGATTTTAAAACATAGCCTTAAATATATATTTTAGTTTCAGGACCTCTCTTGAAACTTTAAATCTTTCTCTTTTTCACCTTTCCTTAAAAAAAAAATAAAAAAAAAAAAGCAAGAAAGAAGGCCCAAAGCAACCGGGAGAGGAAAAAATGTCATAAATAAGAACGTTTGCAATTTGTTTATATTAAAATGGAGAGTCAAAAAGCAACCTTAGGCAGAGGGCGGCAACCGGGGACCTCCTTGTTGTATCCTGTGCACAGATTCCCATTGCATTTGGCTCTGCCAGCTACAACCACCACCCACTCCCGTCCCCATCGGTTTGCCTGTATCGCCTGCTGTTTTGTGAATTATGCGCCTTCCGTTGCATGTGGCGGCATTTCCCAGCCCCAGAACCAGATCCTACACTATGATAGATTATATTTTTGAAAGATTTCAACATAAATAAAATTAAACTAATAAATCGGAATGTAGTTTTATAAGAATGGGTCTTTAAAAGGGTTTTTTAATCCAATTCCTATAGCTTATCATTAAACCAGAAGCCTTTTAGCCTCTTATTTCAGTGTAACTGCTGCCTTTTCCAAGGCCCAAGCCCAAATAATGGCTTGACGCGCCTGGCTGCATATTTTTGAAGTCACTGTAGCTGCGGAATGCAGAAGCTAGTCTGGGTGATGGTGGAGGAGGAGGCGAGCTAGTCCACCGACTACTAACTGCGCTCGTTTTTGTAATAAAAATGTCATAAATCTTGATTTCTTGAACTCTAAACCGAAAAGCGTGCGATAGCGACGCAGGACATCGTCCTGGCCTCCTCTCACATTGTCTACCAGGTCCTCCCTGCCCAGCCCTGCCCCCCACTGGTATCCCGGGTGTGGGTGTGCAATATAACTGTCTATTTATGCTCGCCTTGCATATGAAGTACATTTTATTTGTTTTTATTTATTTGCACTCGCTGGCAATGCTTTGTGCAGGTCCTTGTCTGCCTCTAAGGAGGATGTGCTGAGATAATTGATTTATTTGACGGGTTTAAGTGAGTAGGTGTGCTTGTAAAGCGCACAAAAAATTTAAGATAAATCTACCTCAGAGATTTCTTCTTCATGGAGCTTAAGTCCCAACTCAGGCAGATATCAACTTTTACAAAATAATTAAAAATCTTCAAAATTTGTTCTTCTAGTCATCGTTTTTTTATCCTAATCGTTTTTAAACATTGTCATCGACTTAAAACTAAACTTACAACAATTTTACATATTTTCGCTTTTATCTTATGATTTACAGACACTGGCATTGAATTCATATTACAAATATTACAAATAATAAATTACTAATTATCTTAAACATTCGATTTTGTTGTCATAACTCCTGATCCTGGTTTCATCATCTTTATGCATTTTTCTGGGTACGTGTGGCAGGATTGTCTTATCACAAATGAACATCACTAAGAACATTATTATTTCTCTTTCTTTTTAAGCTTATGCCTTTAAAATAATTTAATTAGGATTAGGATTAAAGTTAACAATTTCTCATTCGATCGCCAAGGTCAATTACTAAAATGTTTGTATCCTACAATTTATGTTTCTGTTTAAATTAGGTGATTATCACAAATTGTTTTTGTCATTACGAGTTTTTTAAAAGTATTTCCAATTAGTCAAGTTTTTATTAAGCCCTAAAAAATGTTTGATTTTTATGGTTTGTCCAATGGCTGTCACCAGTGATCCATGTCACGTATACGCTCTACCGGAGGGTTACTGGAATGGAAGATGGAAAATATATTCATGACATATTTCTTTCGCAACTAATAGTAACTATAGATTATATTTAATCGAAAGTACTTACGGCAACATTCGCGCCAGAGCATGTTTGTGCAGCGGCGATATCTGAACTGCTGCCGAGGCGATACTGGATCCCGAGTCCTGGGACATGGTGCGCTGCATATGATGCATAGGATGCTGCACCACCGGCCCGCCAACGAACTGCAGTTGCTGCTGGTGGTGGTGCTGGTGGTGTTGATGGTGCTGCTGCAACGGATGCTGGTGCATCGGATGTGCCTGATGCTGTTGCTGTTGCTGCTGGGATCTGCGGAAGGGATAGCGCCAAGGACTCTTTGGAGCATCCGATTGGAAGGCCTTGTTTTCGACACCACCACTGGTGGACACTCCAGCCGGGCTGTCTCTTCTTGGGGCAGCATTGGACTGCATGTCGCGAGCTTTCGAGCTGAGGCGTCGCAGGATACGCGACCCTAGACCAGGCGGGTCCTCCAGGCTACGACTATTTCGCGGTTTGCGGTAGCGCACATCACTGGACTCCTCCAGGATCACATGGCGATCATAGGGAGTGCCGTAATAAACCTCCAGCACAGTGGAGAAGGTGTGCGGCCAGACCAGGTCGATGATGGAGATGAGAACCCCCGCTATGAAGCAGAGGATTCCTAAAAGAGTTCCATATATTACTATTTTCAAAAACTACTTCCGTGTTCGTTACAAGCAGTGGCTTGGCCACCCAACTTACCTGCTACCAACACCAGCCAGTAACACCAGCCGAAATGAAACTCCAGACGTCCGCCCTCGAGGTAAATGCAGAGAGGCCGCTTTGGAAGCAGGCAGTGGTAGCCAATGGTGGTGCAGACCAGCAGGGCTCCGGTTAGGGCCTTCATGTAGGCACCGTAACGCGGAACAGCAATTAGCAGCAGATTCATCAGCAGCCACGAGGCGAGCGAGGCCCACAACATAATGCTGGCAAAATAGCCGGCAGCCCGGTACTGTCCGCCCCAGGAGAAGCCCTCGCGACCTAAGCTGAAGTACTCGGCCACCGTGAGGATGGGAAAGGGTAATCCGCGCTGCAGGGCATGACGGTAGTTGGCACTCATGTCGTTGGCCCCCTCCCAGGTGAACCGCTCATTGTAGTCGATATCAGGTGGTGTCCAGTTACCAATAGGTATGGCTACAAAAAGATAAGTGTATTTTTGAGTATTTTATGAAATTAAATTAAAGACGAGTGTGTGTCACAGACCTAGTTACACAACCATTAAGCTAGGGCAACTGTAAATAAAAAAAATCCCCACTCATCGGGCCACTCAGACACATTCACTTGACAACCACTTTACAGTGTAAACGTGGCTCAAAATCAAGTTAGACCCCGGCCATTTGACAGGCCAGAACCTTTCATTCCCCCAGCTGACAAATGGCAGCTGGCAACACCTTCGAATCGCACTCCATCGCATAACCTTCACAGCAATTACAGGCAAAAAAAAACGAGCCAAACATAGAAATTCAAAATATCATTTCCTGCTGCAGCCGGAAACGTTTGTTGCACCCAGTGGGGACCACGTTGCGTATGCGTAATGCCGCTCCTCTCATCGAGCAATTCATTGTCAATGGTTGAAACAAGCTAACCTTACACAAGCACTCTCAAGTGAATGGCTTAAAAGTGCACCAGCAAAAACAACAACAATCGTAATGTGCAACAAGTAACATTTTTTTTTTTTTCAGTTTGCATATTTGATTCACATTCGTCAATGATTTTTCCGGTTTACAGCACACGCGCTTTTGGCCCGTTTTGCATTTGGCTTATATATTTTTTTGGTGTTATTTGTTATTGTATTCCTCAACGAGTTAAAGAGGCGAGAGAGAGACAAAAAGTTCGAGCAAATAAGCAAAAAATTTGCATAATTTATAGACAACTTTGCACACCTCTCGAGCGGCCAAACAACTTAAGCGAAGTGATTCCGCGTTCGTTAAGTCCATTATAAAACACAACCACCAAGTGAACACCCTTAGATATAGAATCACATGACGCAGGGGGGTTATTAGAAACTAAATCTGACTAATGGGCACTTTTTGGGAATTTTGTGAATGGAAGAGAAACTCTATCGTTTCCTTTCCAAAATCCATAAAACAATAAAAGGAATGCAAATGAAACTCACTGCCCACTCTAATGTGGGCAGAACTTGCGTCTTTTAATTCTCAAAACATTTTAAAAATTTATGCAGAAATCATTAATCTTTTATTTTTAAGTTGCTCTGGCCAGTTAAAAGGGGTCTTCATCGTCAAGAATTGTGAAATGATATATGACTTGGATGGTTTGAAGTCGGAGGTGCTCGGGTTGCCATAGTGTCTGGCACAGAGTGACAAAATATGCAAAAAATTAAATTAAATATTTAAGAACTCATTTCTAAGCTCTAATAAAGATTGTGGAAAAAAACATTGGCGAATAAAACTATTAATAAATGAGATGATTATATAAATATTCATAAGTCTTGATCGGATTATTATTTTAACAGAAAAACAAAGTTAATCATGACTACTCTTTTGGAAAAAGCAACTATGCACTATTGGAAATATTTTCATATTTTATGGAGATTCCCACGCTGAGTCTTATTATTATATTTCAGTGACTCATAGGAGAAACGTAAGCCGGCAACCGACTCCAATGTGCCCAAAATTGGCTGCCGCCCGCCAAAGTAAGCTTACAAATTACAAACTCAGCGCCACAAACAAATAAAATGTACAAAAAAAATTACATAAATCGTCAAAAGTTGTCATATAATATATGCTTGGGGCTTGGCCTTCGACTCGGAACAAGGTTTCGGCCTGGCCTCTGGTTTTCAACCCCTCCCCAGCCCGAATAGAAACTGCACCGAAAATGGCAACCCCGACCTAAGCCAAGCCAAGTCTACGCACTGTCTACGCACATTGTGGATCGATTTTGGATTTTGGAGTCATTAAACTGACAATCGTTATGATTTCCCAGTTGGCGGTGACCGGATAGACTTGTTCGAGACCGGGGTCTTTCGTGAACGTGGAAATGCTGTAAGTCGAACCGGTTCAATTTTCGTTGACCATTTGAAATGGTAATCGCTGAGCTGTTTTGATTTAAACACTGTTTATGGCTGCAGCGATACAGATCTATCAAAGGGGAAGTAACAACACTGAGATCGTAAAAAATTAACACAAAAACTGAAATGGGTGATTGAGTAAAAAGATACAAACTCAAGGAAATCTAATGCTTGTAGTGATCTCTTTAAAGTCTTGCTTAATTTTAATTAAAAAGTTTCAGAAACATTAAGAGTCTTGATTTGGCATTAGTCCGATTTCTTGCTCTTTAGAAACCAAGAACCATTAACCACTCGGCTCATTAATAACTTACAATACCCCATTGTTTATGGCACCCAGTATTAACTTCCGCAAACTTCAAACTTTTCCTAAAGAGCCAAGCGCTCTTTTATTGAAAATTAAAAGCAAAACCAACAAGAGCAACCTAAAGCTAAATAAAGAAAAAATTACCATATCGACGTATACGAAATTGATGTTTCCCTACTTGATACTTGAGGCGGATGACGATAATGTTGGATAGCTCGCGCTTAAGTATGGACACAAAAAAAAGCAACAGCAACAAGAAAACAAAAAAGATAAATAAATTTTAAGCATTTTTATGCCTTTTCATAATTTTAAGTGATGATTATGCTGATTTTCGTGTTTACTTTCAGTTGGCCAGAGGAGGAGGACGACGTGGTACGTTGTTTGGGGTAAAAACAATTTGCCAGCAGTAGCGGCGGCAGTTATTTAGAAAAAAAAAAAAAACCTAAATTAATCATGACTTTACAATAGACAGAGGCACACGACACACGACACAATACACCACAAAGACAATGAATGAGTTAAAATGTTTTTTTCTCTAAATTGTTGGCCATCACATCATCACTCGCCAAGTGTCGGCAGAACGAACGTTCCATTTCTGTCATTAGTTTTGAATAAAGCTCAAGTAGCCCATGTCCATCTCCATTAAATGATGGCCAGGGAAAAGCAATACAACATCCCAGATAGATAGGTACTTGAATTTAAAAAAAGAATTCTATAAAAATAGTTTCTTCGTTGGGGTCTATATTTGGAAAAGCATATGTGCCACACAAGGGTCATTGGCATTCAAGTTGATGGCTTTATGTCTTTCAGATGAAAAAGGCTAGAGGAATAAAAACCCTACAATATAGTAGACACAATTACGTGCAACACCTGGCAATTGAAGTCATAGGCCGCAAACAAGCCGACTAAACGCCGCAGGTAATTGAGCTTGCGGCACACACCCACGATAGACACAAATGATGGAAAAGCCGACACATTTTACATATAGCACAACCTATTCAAGAGTCGAATAAATGCCAGACCCAGACCGCAACGAAAAATGCAACACACAAATGGAAGTGCACCACAGTCATAATGATGTATAATTAAGTGCAACAAAAGTCACCGCAGATTGGCCCAAAAACTACAATAGCAAAAAGCCAAAAACAACAAAAAAATAAAAAAGAAGTCTTTATAAAAATCGGTAATCACCATTAAAAAAATATCATCATTATTGGGTTGTTACTCATATTTTTGTATACTTTTTTTTGTTACAAATGAATACATGACATTTGGTTGACTTTGATTTGGCAATGTGAACTCCTTCAGACTCAATTGAAAATTTCAAAAAAAAAAAAACATCGCGATGAATAACGAGTGCAACAATTAAGTTGTCAAGCCGGACTAAGTCTGATCCAAAATACCACTCTCAGAAATTGACATGCGCTTGATAACCGTTTTAAAAAATCAAAAATTGTATCTAAAACAAGAAATACTCGTCGAGCAGCTGCTGTCAACTTGAGCCAACATTTGCCCTTTTATCCAACCATCCAACCAAACGCCCACAAAGCCCCAAATCTAACAATAGAGAATGAAAACACGTGAAACACTTTTGGCAAGCGTCACTCAATCGGCTTTGAGGGATTCGGAAGGTGGAGCAGGAGGTCTGGCCCTGGGAAATGCTACCGAAATAGCACTCTGTCGGTGGGGGAGACCCCGGATGTGGGCCCAGGATACCCCACAAATCGGTATTAGTCAAAACCAATATGGCAACCGACATAATGGCCACAGTCAAGAGCCAAACAGGCAACAGGGTAAATATATATTAATGCAGATATGTGTACTATCACTAAGAAAAATTATTACTAAGAGGTATAGGATTAGGTTAGATATTTCAAGTCTTAATCTTTACTTTTCAAGTTCTCTAAGCCTATACTTACAGCCTTTATAGCCCAGATTTTATTTCACAAAATAAACATTTTTGAAAATCCAATTACCCAGATGCCAGAGCAAAAGCCAAAGCCCAAGCACTAGACCCACTGACGCAACAAATATTTAGATTTCCGTATAGTAGAAATCGTTTGCCCTCAAAGGGCATCATAAAGTTTAATCTCCCAATATGGCAAACAAAAAATTATTGTTACTGGGCCAAACAAATCCAATCCGGCCCGGCACCGGCACTTGCAACACCGATTTTGTGACCCGAGGATGAGGCGGTATGATAGGATTGGATGGTTGCTTGGATTATTCGTGCTCGAGTTGACTTCAAACTGGCATTCCAATTGATTCAGCTGGGGTCTAAGGTAGCCTCAGATCAAACACAAAAGCATTTCACCTTTTCGATGAGCCAAGCCAGTCAGTGAGTGAGTGAAACGAGCCAAGAATCAAACAGGCAAATGAATATACATATGTTCGGATGGATATGTGTGCTTAGAGGCCTCCTCCTCCTCCTCAGCGAGCGCTTGCCATTGGAATCGAATATTTCCGCAGGTTTCGAGCTAAGCGCGAGTCGAGTGGCATTTCAATTTGTTGTTGCTTTGCTGCCTTTTGCCAGCGATGTTGCTTTTGTTGGCAAGAATCGTGACATGCAACTTGACTTGGCACTTGGCAGGAGCCAACAAACAAAGCAGCAACAGCAACAGCTCTAGCAGCTACCACCGCAGCTGACGTCACCGCCCACACTCGGTCTGATAACTCAAACAAAAGCGAACGGCCCGTGGAAATATCACAGAAGAGATCTGCCCCAAGTTTTGAAATCAATTAGCCGCCAGAAGCTCGGCTCCAGTCGAACCTTAAACCGCAACTGCTACCCAAAAATCGGCAATTTTAATTAAAATTTATATATGTATATGTACACACGAATCCATTTTTTTGTCTTATTTTTCGGATGAGCGATTAAAATCTTGAATGAAAATTACTCAATTGTTTTCGTTGACGTTCGAGCCAGTTTATCTCCCATCGAGTATTGCCTCGAAAAATGGGGACGTGGGGTTTTGGGATTTGGGGGGCACGACACAGCCACCAGTTTCATAAAAAATCGACGCTGATGAAAGGGGTTTTCAGTTTGGATAATGAGATAAGACTCATGAACAATAAAAGGAATCATTAGTAAATCCTCTTACTATGAAAGCCCCATCGGTAGAGCTGTCAATACTATAGTTTTCTTAGATCATCTATAAAATTATGTTTGTTTTTTTTTTTATAAATGTTCAAAAGATGGCCCACAGCGATGGCTATATCTTTGCCAATAGTCATCCGATTCTTGAGATAAATACCTTAAACGATTTGTGGATTGATTCTCTTTAAATCTTCATCAAAGTCTAGAAACAAAATATTTCTTAGATTTTTTGTCAAATTTCCTGGAGGATCCCTTTCAAAAATGGGGAAAGGGCATGGAGGCACAATTTAGCCCACAGGGATGGCCATATCTTTGTTAATAGTCATCCGATTCTTGAGCGGAATACCTTAAACGATTTGTGGATTGATTCTCTTTAAATCTGCATCAAAATCTAGAAACAAAATATTTTTTAGATTTTTTGTCAAATTTCCTGGAGGATCCCCTTCAAAAATGGGGAAAGTGCATGGAGGCACAATATGGCCCACAGCAATGGCCATATCTTTGTTAATAGTCATCCGATTCTTGAGCGGAATACCTTAAACGATTTGTGGATCGATTCTCTTTAAATCTGCATCAAAATCTAGAAACAAAATATTTTTTAGATTTTTTGTCAAATTTCCTGGAGGATCCCCTTCAAAAATGGGGAAAGTGCATGGAAGCACAATATGGCCCACAGCGAAGGCTATATCTTTGCAAATAGTCATCCAATTCTTGAGTGGAATACCTTAAACGATTTGTGGATCGATTCTCTTTAAATCTGCATCAAAATCCACAAACAAAATATTTATTAGATTTTTTGTCAAATTTCCTGGAGGATCCCCTTCAAAAATGGGGAAAGGGCATGGAGGCACAATTTGGCCCACAGCGATGGCCATATCTTTGTTAATAGTCATCCGATTCTTGAGCGGAATACCTTAAACGATTTGTGGATCGATTCTCTTTAAATCTGCATCAAAATCTAGAAACAAAATATTTTTTAGATTTTTTGTCAAATTTCCTGGAGGATCCCCTTCAAAAATGGGGAAAGTGCATGGAAGCACAATATGGCCCACAGCGAAGGCTATATCTTTGCAAATAGTCATCCAATTCTTGAGTGGAATACCTTAAACGATTTGTGGATCGATTCTCTTTAAATCTGCATCAAAATCTACAAACAAAATATTTATTAGATTTTTTGTCAAATTTCCTGGAGGATCCCCTTCAAAAATGGGGAAAGGGCATGGAGGCACAATTTGGCCCACAGCGATGGCCATATCTTTGTTAATAGTCATCCGATTCTTGAGCGGAATACCTTAAACGATTTGTGGATCGATTCTCTTTAAATCTGCATCAAAATCTAGAAACAAAATATTTTTTAGATTTTTTGTCCAATGTCATGGAAGACCCCCTCGAAAATAAACATGTTTTTACATTATAGCTGCTTATGGTGGCTATATCTCAGAAAACAATTTTTTGATTTGTTTATCCGTATAGGTAGAGATATCAATACTTTAATCAGTTGTGTGTGTTTACTAAGATCCGCCTAAGAAGCCCTATACCTTAAAAACGATTAAATTTAAGCATACCAACCAAAAAACCAAACAACCCAAACCCCACACTTCGTAGTCATCTCTTTAAAAACTTCGGAATAATCAAATATGACATCTCATTCACCCATGGCGAAGTAGGTACTTGTTGGCGGATTGTTTGGATTAGATTGGATTGGATTGGATTGGCAAACTTACCCGTCAGCGTCACATTGACGTGCATGAGGCCAATGTGGGTGCCGATGCGCGCCGGTAGCTTCTCGCGTGAGAAGGCTTTGTAGGGTGCTATGATGGTTGCATGTGCCACATGCCACGCGGATCCCAAGCGGGTGACTGTTGAATAAAGATGTGTAGAGTTTCTCATGATATAGGCATTGTTGGTGTTTATCGTATGCAAATGGAATATAATATCGTGTTAATTGAAGGTCACTCTACTCACTTAGTATGACTAGGCCCACAAAAAGACTCAATGTGACTGTCGAAAAGGTTGTAAATTTCTGGGAACAAGAAAACATTTTAATCAAATTAGTATATGCTGTTATTAAAAGTGGCTAACTAACTAACTAACTTAAGCTCAGTGCTTGCAAGACTGTAATAAAAGTCAGAAGACAAGAAAAAAGGGCGCGCCAGGCGAAACGGGTTTACTTAAGTCACTCATTAGGTCTCTATATAGCCAAGATTTATCTGACATCTGTTGAAAACGTGCCAGCGATTAAAGCTGTTACCAGCAAGGGGCACAATTCAATTAAATAGACCAATAGTAGCGTGAGAAAATTTATTTCCAATCTAGCTAGCCATAGCTATAACAATATACATTTATGTATTTTTTATATTATAGATATTATAGTCATGACTTTTATAAGCCTTATTTCTTAATCTTAAGTCTTAAATAAATTGTATTAAAATACGAAACTCTCACCTGCTTCCGTACACCCGGAAAGATGACCAAAAATGCAACATAGAATGTCGCAAATAGCACTGATACGGCTACTATGGAGACGTCTCCGGTTACGGGTGTTCGATTTGAGAAGGAATATAGCGTTGGACCGCCATCGTCTCGAAACGCATCGAACCAGCCCTTCATGCTGGCCGCTGTTGGTTGTGTCGGGTTTTTGGAACCTATTTTAATGAAAATCACACCATTATATAAAAATATTATAAAAAAATAAAAACAAGCTTATAATTAAATTGATTGATATTTATGCGTGGACTTTTTGCAAGACCACTCAATTAAAAAGATTTGCATTGCAAAATCATGTGAGACTCTGCGAAACTGATCTCATCGCATCTTGCAGGCACATGTATCTGCAATTCGTGACTAAGCTTTTAGGTAGCAGATACTTCAGCTTCAAGTGACAGGCAGCTCAATGAAAAATTAGTTTGGTAAACCGAAAAAAATATGCAAATAATTTTTTTTCGCAAAAACATCAACACCATACGCAACTACCCGGAAATGTAAAATAGAAAATGACTTGATAATCGACACTGAGTATGAAATTACGTTCTTTTGGGAACCGAAACAAAGGAATTTCAACGCTCTACAAAATTTTGTTTGAGATTAAAAAAAAAAACTCAACAAACCAGAAATAAGAATGAGACCTAGAACCGGATCCAACGACAAACAAATTAACAATAAAACCCAACGTTGAAATCTTCAGAGACCATGCGGGGGGCTCGAGCAATTAAGAAACCGAAACAGCAACTGAGACCGGCGCGAAATCATCATCATCGCCAGTCGGAGACTGCTGGCTGACTTCTGCTTCTGAAGCCATGACGTAGGCAAAAGTTATAATTAAGTGTCGATAAAATTGAATAAGTGGAAAATAATAATATCATGATCATGACGAATCTGTAAATACCCTTAAAATGGGAATGCTAATGAGATAGGGCAATGGTCTTCAGAGAGACTTCACACTTGCGCCAGCTTTTGGCCTACAATTGAGTAAATAAATCGATTTATTTACGAATTTAATCAAGACCTCCATTATACCAGGATTTGGCACAAGAGAATATTGCGCATACGCAACGTGTTACGTGCACTGGCATGCGGATGTGGGCATCAGCTTGGATTTTCCCACTCGGCCAGAGTTCTCTGTTGTGAAAGTCGATAGACCCCGAGGGTATATGAATAATACAAATAAGAAAGAGAATTATACATGATCGTATCGCTGCCCTGAGGCTATGGAGCTGGCTAGTTCCGCAAAGGTTTTATTGTTCTTATTTGCAAGTGGTTTTGGTTTCTTCATCAAACGGAGCTTAATGGCCTAACAAATCATCCAGCATTTGTTTCATAATTCAATCTCATTCATCAAGTCTTAAAGTTCACTTACCAAACTTGTCAAGTAGAAACCGGCATACAAAATTATTGTTTTAAAATCTTGTTGTTGGTTTTTTGTTTTGTTTTGTTTTCAAATTTGTTGTATTTTTTTTATAATCCAATTTCGTTGTCCAATTAATAACTTCTATCTAAATAATCAGCAAATTTGCATTTATGATTAATGATGAAAATAATGTAGCCAGTCAGATATTTGAAAAATACACACACACGCTTCTAAACTTGTTGAAATATTTCGTTGAAAAATATTCTTGTTTTCACAGCTGCGAACAAGCGTTTAATAATTTTTTATTTAAACGGTTTTTAGTTAGCAAAATTAGAGATTCTTTTTTGTCGTTTTATTATCAGAATTTTATTTATTTTTCTTTTCTGGCTTTAAAATACTGATACAGAATCAGAATGCTACCTTCTTTGATTCCAATTAAAATACACATTTATTCATAATTTAACTAAATTGATTTCGTTTAAAATTTATTTTAGTTCAGTTGAAACATATTTGTGCAATTCTTTAAACGCCAGAAAAATGTTTTTCCCAGCAATTGCATTTTTCTGACTCTGGGGCTGACTCGCTGCTTGCACCCCCATCGAGTGGACGCTTTTTGTTGTTGCAGCCTGCTGCAATGAACCGGTTTAACTAGTCATGTTCGCCGCCGCCAGACTTTGCACATAAATTGCATTTTATTTTTAAAACCCGGTAATAAATTGTTTCATTTATAATTAGAATTTTTCACCAACATGACAGCTCCTACATAACTATTCCATAAGAACTTGAACTAAAAATGTACTATTTTAATAGTAGGGTGTTCTCAACCTCCTCCTGTTAGAGTTGTTACTGGTTGACCTTCGCATATTTTTCGGACAGGAGTTGCTTTTAGCCATAATTTCCAATGCTTTATTAGCCCAATTCAGTTCTGCTGGTGTCGCTGCCAGCGTCGACGCTGGACTTGGCACCAAAACGTAAAGCTCAACGCATGGCAGCGGCATGTGGAAATCGTCAAGCACAGCACATTACGTTGCTATTACGTTGCAACAACAATGGCCGAGCCGACACCCAACAACAATGGGAAAAACAGACATTACAGTTACAAAATGAAACTGAAACCAAGCGGCAAACGGGCCAACAGAAGTCAAGTACAGTGGGTTTAGATTGGGAGATCAAAAGAAACAAGATCAGTTTGTAAGCCTCAGTGACTTAACCTACTTTATTATTTAATATACATATATATCTTTATTTCTATAAGTATATACATACATACATAGATTCTTAATTCCTATATGAAATATCTATAAAAAACAAAAACTTTATTTTCTTCTTGTATGATGCTTCACTGTATTAGCCCCATCTAAACGCCATATGCATCCCACTTGCTTTTCGTGCTCTCACTCTCACTTGCTCTCTTTCTCCTGCTAGTCTTCTCAGACCAACTGCAGCTTTTATTTTCAAGTCCAACGAAAGTGAAACTGCCACCGCCCCTCTTTCACCTGCCTCTTTTCGCCATCATTTTCACCTTTTCTCTCTCTCGCTTGCCGCTTGCTGCTTGCCTCTTGCCCCGCCGGTGTTGAGGAAATGAAGCAAACATGAGATTGACATAATCAACACGCAGCTGGGCCTCTGCAAAGACAACAAAAACAACAAAAACCACTGTGCTTTACAGGTTTTTGTGTCGCCTTGTTGGTATTGCTTTCGTCGCTGTTGTTGCTGTTATTATTTGTAGTTATATTTTTTTTAGGTTTTTTTTTTTTTTAAAAGCTAGTGGCGGCGTGTGTTCAATGAGCGCTGGTGCGTGTAAATATGTAAGAGTTGCCTTCAACCGGCTTTTTCATGCAATTTTTTTTTCTCTTCTCTACTGTGTTTTTGCAGTGTTTTTATTTTTGCGCTGGTCAGTGTGCGGTGTTGAATCATCTGGCCATATAGGAAATGAAACGGGAAGATGAAGTAATCTTTGGGGCTTGCCATGGAAATTACACAGTCTAAACGCATCACCGAAATCAACCTGATGCACACACATCTCACATCACAAATTCAGCCCCACAACCACCAACAATCAAAGGGCAAGAAGCAGAAAAACAAAGCCAAGTGTTGGGTAAGCTCCCCCCAACAGAAGGCAACGGGAAAAATGTGCATCACGTTTTTCCCACTCCCACCCACACTGTTACACACACACACTCTTCACACTCAAAAACACCCACAGCAGCGTACTCGTTCTCTTTCTGTTTCTATAATTTCTATTTTAAGATTTCAGTTTCAGTTTATTTTTAATTTTATTTTTTTCTTGATGTATTTCAGACACTTTTGATAAAAAAATAAATAATTTATGAGATCATTGTTAACAGTATTTTTGATTTTTTTAATCCAAAGCCATTGGGAAACATTTAAAATAAACAACTTTAAAGCCACAGGTTTATTTGTAAGTTATTTCAACGTTTTATGCACTTTGAATTATTTCGCACTTTTTTTTTTTTGTATAAAACCAAAATTGCAAAATTTAATGGTGGCCAGGTTGATTTACTTTTTATGATTATGGCCAAAAAATTTGCTCATTTTTTATTCACTTTAATTATATTTTATTTGCCCTCAAATTGGTTGTGTAAATGTGTAAACTAAGCCAACTTTTTTGTAGCACTTATGTAGTATTTGCTTTATATAGTTATTATTTATGCAAAAAGCAGCCATCACTATTAACTAGATGAGCGCCAAACTTTTTACCGTTAGTTTACCGTTTTTCAAAATTATAAGTATTTGGAATTGAGCGCGGCTTTTGCGGTTTTTTTTTTGTTTTGGCAAACTTTTATCGGTTTTAGGAGCCAGCGTTGAGCATGGCATAACAACACAAAACAAAAGCAAACAAATAAAAACACAATTCAATTTCGAATTCGGCGTTGTTGTTGGCTATTTATTGGCCGCATGCGCACCGTCCGCGTCGACTTACTTTTCAGCGTCCGCGGTTTATTCCGTTTGAAGAGTCTGACGGCTGAGCGTATACTTTTTCTTATAACTTTTTATCCGAGCGAGCACCACGATCTTATCCGGTTGCCATACCCGGTTGAGAGAGAGAGCTCCATCGAGCGGTGGAGCACAAAAGCTCTACAAAAAAGCTCTTTTGGACCTCCCGCTAATTGCTGGATAACTGAGTGTGAATTTATGAAGCATTTCAGCGCAAAATCAACAAAAACTTGACAGGGAACCCGGGCATTACGACGAGGGCTGCTCCTGATCAGGGACCTTGTGCAAGTCTACTTTGGCATACTTTCCAGCCCGAAACTGGTTCACTTTGGAACGACCTCACACTATATAATTAATATTAATAAATATCCAAGATCAATATCAAATTGGCAGGTGATTCTGAGTAAAAAATACCTTTAAGTTTATTAATTGTCACTAATAAAAGACTTAACTAAAGCATAGCAACTAAGAAACCCACACAGCATTATTAAATTTTAAAAATTAAGTGCACCTGACCAGCTGCAGCGACTGTTGCTAATTGAATTAGCATCGAGAGCCGGTTAGTAATTAATATTTAATTTTCTAATTGAATTTTTACAAGCGACTACCGTGCCACGCACCATCCAAGACAGGCCAAGCCTGGCCAAATCGCCAAGTTAGCCTCCATGATCTCTGTTTATGTTCGTTTCAGCAACGATCTCATCTCGTAGATCTTGACAGTTGCAAATTTGGCTGGTCAACACGAAGACCACTTCTCTGTTGCATTATGCTAAGTTTCGAAGCACATACGTACTATGTATGTATTTTATGAAGTGCCAAATTGGCCATAAAACACATCAGCAAAGCAACCATTACAGTGAATATTGAATAAACATAAAGTTGCACTTTGAACTTGGTAAATGGGTAATTAAAAATCATTAAACAAAACTAAAATTGGATAATACAAAAGTTATGACCAACAGCGCGTATACGTAATCTATGCAAAGTCACATTACGCATACGCCGCGTATCCCAAATAATGAATTAACTTCCGGAATCTGGACCAGAAGCCCGTGACTCATCAGCAACAAATATTTAAAGAAATCTTAATAGTTCTCACAATAAATTTCGAATTTCGAACACATGTTTACTCACCCCAAGTTCGTTGCCGAAGTCTTTTGTTCTAGCGGCATTTATATGCAAAATTATCACCTTGATTGGCGTCTAAACGGACAACAAATCTGAAAAAACATGCCCAACAGCATCCCGGACCTGCGGCTAACCACAAACTTAAATTAACGAAAATTCGAAAAACCAAGGTCAGAACAAAGCGGTCATCGACTGCAGCCGCCACTCGGGAATGGACAACACGAAATGCCCTTTTCGGAACAACAAACGAATGGATTTCTTGTTGGCGTTGATTTGTTGATTGCAAGTAATAAATAAAAGCCAAACAATTAAACTGCAAAAAAAAATTAAAATTAATCACTCGACAAGGGAGCAAGCAGCAAAATCAACTTCTGGGCTACGCAAAAAAACAGCTACCGTTTAACATTTCATTGCTCACCCAAAGAGACATTAAACATTAAACAGAAATAAAGAAAAACCAGAGACACAAAAAAAATACGGATATGTCGCCGCTGACTATGAAGTTGGAATGCCTTAAGCTAGTCGAGGACGGTCATTGGACTCCGGGCTAAGAACCAGAGCTGAAATATACCAAAAAGATACAGATTTATTCGCGGATACAGTACGTGTCCCATATCAGGAATGCACAACACGCGGTGGTCACTTTCAGTTTTTTTTTTTCCTCTACGGGTTTTTTTCTTCATTTTTTATTGCTTGGTTTTGGGAACTTGCTCGACTGACTCAGTTTCTGCGAGCTTCCACTAAAAGCATTCATAACTCAGCCGCCAGCTGTCAGCGGCAGACAGAGCGGCTTACTTGCCGAAAAGGGAAAGGGCAGTGTAATGGAAAATTATAATGGAAATAAAGCGATTTGCCGGCAAGTGATGCGATGTGCTCTTTCAGCTTGCAATCGCCAAGTTCAAGGTCGGCTTGTTGGCCGTTCAGGGCAATGAGATTGCACTAAAAGCTATCCGAGGTGGGAGATTGTTGTCTGCCGATGGAATGGTAATTGTAGTACAATTATAATGGAAGACTCAATGTTTGCGATGGCAAATGACTGGTCAAAAAACTGGTATAAAATATGTTCAAGAAAGATATGGTTTTTAAAAAGAAACTATAATTAACAAGCTATATAATTATTCCGATTTTTTCTATAATATTTAAAACACTCCAATTCATTTTCCCATGCAAATCCACAACTATGCGTCACTAAATTTTATTTAAAACCAAATAAGGAAGTAATCAACTTGAATGTCAATTACAATTACACACGCACTTGGACTGCCAGACAGAGTCATAAATAAATCGAGTCGCGCATACGCCATGTAAGCCGGCCGCCAGTCTCCTAAAAATTCAATTCAGTCGATTCACTTGCCTTGATTTCAACCCGACAAACTACAAGCCAGAGCGAGCCAGAGCGCAACAAAAAATTACGTTACGCACAAATTAATTTCAAAAAGTTCAAAATCAGAAATTCCAACAGAGGCAGCGGCTAACGAATTACTTGGCAAGTATATGCCCCCTTTGTATCCACAACCCCTTGGATCCCTATTTTTTTATGCGGAAGGTCAAGTGCACGCGCCAAATGTGTTTTATATTGTTTTTCACATTAGTCTCGACTTTTTGTTTAATTAATTTTTAATACAATTTTTTTCGGTGGCTTGTTTTTGACGAGCGTGCGATGATGATGTGACAGGCGGCACACACAACCTGGGTGGTTCTGGAGGCTAATTGTAGCACTTGGCGGGGCACTTGGCAGTTCAGGTGTCAGATGAACGACCTTCGTTAAAGGGAAGTGGTGTGAGAGTTTAAAATATGGAAATATGGAATTGAATAGAAAAGCTATTAGTTAGCTCTCCAAACCTAATTATAAAATGTGAAGGGTTGGATGATAATTCCCAGATAATCCCAGTTCCTAAGATGACCTTCATAAGCCTGTAGACTCTGCCCTTGTTACTAGTTCACAGAACCTCTATAAAATAATTACACAATTCGAATCGACCGCCACTCATTGTTATCGAATGCTCAAAATCGAATTTAATTACTTCCACCCACTAACAACTTCCGAGGCACACTTCGCTCGGAAGCCTTGGCCAGCTCCATAATAAGCTTGGGTAGGTAGCTCCATACGAAAGGCTATCTATATGGAAATATTGACAAACTGGAGTTTTATTGTCAATCATTGTCAATCAGCCACCGAACAGGGGGGGCCACCCAGCAAGATAACCAGAAACCAATAATGACACTGAGTCTCCAAGAGAGACGGCTGGAAAACCTTTAAAGTTCAATCAACTGACAGACACAAGAGGCTTAATCACATTTTTCATATTTCGCTTAAGTAGGTTGGAGGGCTTATAGCCGACACCGATCGGCTATCATAGTTTATCAAATCCGTTGAAAGGTAAAAGGAAGTGGAAACAAGCCAAATCACAACAAAATCAAAAATATTGAATCTAATACCCGGCCCGATTTCGAATCAAAGCACCAGTTTGAATCTGAATCGAGGCTCGTGCCTCGAGGTTAGCCTTGCCCATGGCATACAAAGTCGAACATTGGTTTTGGGATATTTTTTAGGTCTCTCCTCGGGTTCAAAACTATTAGCGCCCGCATGCAAAAAAAAAAAATGAAAAAATACTTTAGAGCTCAATAGAGCAATCAAAATTGGAACAATGTATGAGGGTAAAACAAATAAGCTTTAGGCAGATACAGTATGGAACATTTTTAATACTATTTTACAAGATAATAGATACTACTAGATAATAAATGGTGTTACAAGGTACGAGACTGCTAGAATATCTAATAGATACCATTATACCAGTACCTAGTATTACTAGATTCTATTTCACCTTAATATGAATCTAAAATGCATATCTATGATTATAATAGAAAGAGCTCTAAATAAATTAATTAAAAAACACTTTATTTCAATCTTGACACCATTAAATTATAATTACTTCTTTTATCTCTAAACCTAATTAAACTTTATTATTATGATCCGCACTGTAGGTACAAGCTTAGGTGCTGTTGTCAGCAATATTGTTGCTGCTGTTGTCGTGCGTTGCTTTTTTGACAGTTAACTCTCTACTGGTTTTGAATTTTTTTTCGTGTACCATACGGGGGCCACTTAAATTTTGATGTTGATCGATTTTGGCGCAAAAAAAAACCGAAATAAACACATAGAAAAACGGATTTTTAATGCGAACTCAGCCTCGGGGCATAGTTAATGTATTAATTAGCACAACTTGGTCAGTCTGAGGTCGCTGCAGGGGTAGCAACAACAATGTTCTGCATGCCACGCCCATCCAAGCATGACGACAGGGGCGGGGGCAGTGGACGAATATAATTTGTATTATAAATATTCGCCACATGAAAAGCGCATTCATTTGCACGCTTCACACAAATTTTCTTACTGTTTGTTCGACTGCGCTTAACTCAAACATCGGCAACTCCAACAAAGCCAAGAAACCGCCTCCCCACCCACTCCTCGGCCACCCCCAGCTACTGCCATTGTCTAGTACAGTCATTAGTTAGTTCTTGAACTCGGCTTTTGAACCGAACCCATAGAGTATGAACGCGAGCCGCTCCAACTTCATAACTAATCGCGGGCTACTCGTTTCGCGGCGAGATCTTGACATAAGGAAGCCATTTGGTGGCTATATTGTATTGTAATGAGTGTAATTAGTGGAAGCCGCAAATTATTTGTTCGAGGGAGAGTTAGCACTAAGATATTAGGTTTTAAAATGTAATATTATTCAGCCAAAAAAAGATAATGTTTATCTTAAATTTTGAACAATTTCCTCTTCTACAGAATTTAATCTTAAAATCTATTGATTTTATTTTCTATATAAATGCAAACAATAAAAATACCAAACAATAAATTTTCATTGAATCTACAACATTATATGACTAAGAACCGCCCCTTGAAAATATTATATAAATTTTTCTAAAAATATCCTTGAAACATTTGTGGAAAACTCGCATTCCGAGAGCGTCGTGTGCCATGGCCCCCCATCTGATAGTCACCTTTGTTCTGTCAATCCGAACATCGCCACATACATATGTCAGAACACAGGTACACTCAAGCATATATGTATGCATTTATCTATGAATTGCCAATTATAGATACACTTTATCGATTGAAACAAAAGACTTGAACAAAAAACTTGTTTCACTTGCCGTTGTTGTTGTTTCTCGTTTATTGTTTGTTGTTGTTTTGTCGGTCAGCATTAAGACCTCCATGCAAAAAGTGAAAATATTATGCAACGTTCTCCCCGGTCGTCGTCTCTGTCACACTTTTTCCTTGCCTCACCTTGGGCCCCATAAATTCAATAAATACTTTTCTCAATTTTTTTTTAAGGTAATTGCAATTAATTTCATTTGTCGTTTCTCCTTCATTGTTGCATTATTTTAACTCTGGTGTTCTTGGCCATAGGATAGATACAAAATATTAACGTAATTCATTTGCAATTATTTAATTATATATGACATGACTCGAACTCAAACTGGATAGCACTGGCATTGTTTTAGTAAAAACTTAATTTTTATTTATTAATTATGGGCTGGACTGTTTTGGTTTTCTCTCTCAGGCAATGTTTAAAGTTTAAAACAAAAAATGAAACTGAAACGTGGGGAATTTTCGAGGGTAGGCGGTTTTTTGGAGTGCGTGTGCTTTTTGATCTTGATTAGCTAGCCATTTAATAATGAATTTCCAACAATAATAACCCATTATCAAGGTTGTGGATGAGTTGGTCACTGTAAATATTTACATAGCTTGTCAATAATTTTTTCCCCTCGAGCCATTCAAGGTCGTAAATCTTGGGATTTTATTTCAAGGCTATAAGAATGTTGGAATTCGAATTTCAAGGTTAAAGAATTATTCAATTTTTTGTAACTCTAAGAACTTTGAGATTTCATAAAATACTTTTAAAATTTTTTCATATAATACTGGAAAAAAATAGAACAAGCCTTTAAAAGTCCTCGCCACATGCTAAGATAGAAAGTCTAACTAAACTTATTCTAAAATTATATAAGAAAAACTATTAAATATTCGTAAAATGATATAAATAATCACCTTTCAACTGCTTTAAAATCTGACTAAACAACTTAATTAATAACCGATTATTCGCAACCTCCTCTTGATGAAAACAACACACAACTATAGACACAATCTGAAGAACCGAAAAGAAACAATTCCAAATCATTTATTCAGTCTACTCATTTGAGAGCTGTTTGTGTGCACAACTCAATTAATTTCCAAACATTGCTCAAGTTCAAGTTTATTAACCTTAGGTTCAAAAGTGCAAACACCAAACAGATTAATAGATTTTAATGTGGTTTTTCATATTGAAGGTTAGACGGTTTCTGTTCTTTTCGTGAGGCGGATTCTTCAAAGCAAATCAATAAAGTAAAACAATTGTCGGCAATTAATTTCCGAAGAAAAACAATAATGCCAAAGTTCAGATGGTTCACTCGATGAAGGTCAAGTGGGGAAAATATGATTTTCATAAAGATATAATGAATTGAATAGCTTGGAGGCACTCAAATCATTAATTAAAAACTGTTTATGAAGCTATTTCATTTACATGCTGACAGCATAATGATACCCTTTATTTGGGCAAACCCTAATCGATTGACTTCTGCAAAAGGCAGAGAACCAAACGAAAAAAAATAGAAACTGATATACGCAAACGCAAAACAAATTAAAATGCTACCATGATTAGCCCGCAACGAGGCATGGGCATTCGAGCGTGCACCTTGAAGGTTAAGCACAGGGCTGGGCCGCGATTATTAAAGAGCATTAATTGGAACATCGTTGCAGAGCCGGACAGCGGGAAGTTGAATTTTCGGAAGGTTACACCAATCGGCGGGGGGAGGGAGGCCAAGACTCGTTGATTTCGCCGCCAGCTGTGCGCCGAATTGGCTAGCGGCAATTATTCACATTTTCATTCTGCCAGAAGATTTAAATCTGTGAAGAGCAGCTGTCTAATCTGCATCGTGATTGTTGCTTGCAAAAGGTCAGGGTCATTATGGTTTAAACACCTGCATTACCCCTTTGGCAGTCGAAGACGCCTATAATTCGTTGCAAGTCGCGTGTAACTAATTATTAATTAGATGTAATGGAAAATGCAATGGGCTTGTTAGGGAAATTACAGACTGCTTATTGGTTTTTTTAAATTTCGCGGTTCTTGAGTCAAAGTCGATAGTTCTGCTTATCGATATGTCAGTAGTGTTATTAAGCACTCAATGTGAATAAATGCGACAACCCTGACCGCAACAAAACAAAAGTCCACAACATCTGTAAAAATATACAAAAAACCAGTCGCGATAATAACCCACTAAACTGCCAGGCCATTATGGAACTTCCCGACACCTACTACAGCAAGGATGAATACGTTGAGACGGCAAGTATTGGCAATGATACACATCGATGGCTTTATATCCCAATTATTGATGACCTCATCATACTAAAACTATGTTTTTTGTTACACAGGCTTCTGGAAATAAGGTGAGCCGGCACACAGTGCTCTGTGGCTCCCAGAACATCGTCCTCAATGGCAAAGTGATCGTCCAAAGCGGAGCTATTATTCGCGGGGATCTGGCCAATGTGCGAGCAGGGAGGTACTGCGTGATTAGCAAGGACTCTGTCATCCGGCCGCCTTACAAACAGTTTAGCAAAGGCATCGCCTTCTTTCCAATGCACATAGGCGATCATGTCTTCATTGGTGAAGGCGCCGTCGTCTCGGCGGCAACAATAGGTTCCTGTGTCTACATTGGAAAGAATGCTATCATTGTAAGATATCCATGCCATCTAGAGAAGATTTATAAAGATATGTTTGATTGTAGGGCCGCCGATGCACTCTTAAAGATTGCTGTGTGATTGAAGACGGCGCCGTGCTGCCACCAGAAACCACAGTGTCCAGTTACATGCGCTACACTAAAAAAGGCACCATTGAAGGCGGTCAGGGAAATCCTTACTTTGTGCCTGCAGCCATGCAGGAGGAGATGGTCAACTACACAAAGTCATTCTACGAGCATTTCGTTCGCACCCCTGCTCCGGCCAGCTGAAAATAATAGTTTTTTAATGCAAGTTCCGGTTTTAAAGTAAAGTTGGACTCTTGGCTTGAAAAGTTGGCTCCACAAGGGAATACTGAAACTGCTTAATTTTATACATTATTTATGAGATAAATATATAAGTATTCTACAATTAAGTATATTATTTTTCATTTCACTAATCTATCAAGCCAGTTTCACAATCGTATGCCTCGTCGCCAATCTCGAAAATCGGAAAACTCATGCCGGTGCGGCGGGCAATCACAGAAGCCAGTTCCTCCGAGTTGTTCTCCTTGCGGGCCTGGATATAACGATTGAGTAACAGGACTGTGGCAGTGTTCCGACAGTTGGACACCGTGGCGGTTATGTGCAAGGGCGTCTGCTGGCCTTCCGACTCTGCGTTAATGTCGGCTCCGAACTGAAGCAACAGGTGGGCACAGTCGGCATTGTTCCACTTGCAGGCCGAGTGCAAAGGTGTCCAGCCGAGCTCAGTGCGAGCGTTGGGATCGGCTCGGTGCTGAAGCAGTAACTTGGCCATGTCAACGAAATTGTTGTAAGCGGCCCGGTGCAGTGGCGTGTAGCCATCGTTATCCCGGGCGTTTACAGCGTCCGCATCCAGGCGCAGTATTTCGCGAACTTCGCTAATGCGGTTCTCGTTAACCGCCCACAGTATCATGCTCTCGATGCTGGCTGAAATTTAATCAATGAGAAAAACATTCGGCTTTCATATTTTAACTTACATTGCGGATTCTTGTCCTCCTCAATTAACTCGTCCGCATCGTCATCCCAGCCACTAACATGCATTCCACGCGGCACCTTCGCATAGCGGAGTTTCTCCACCTGCGATTTCTCATCGTCCGAGTCGTAGTCTCCCATTTTCAAAAGAAATTCAATAAAAAACCAAAAGCTTCCAGTTTTGTTTATCCTACATATGGTTAAGGACTTTTCCAATACTGGTCATGGGAAAACTATTTATCGATTGCATGATGTATATCGATATTTTTATTGCTCTGTTTTCCGAAATTTCCCAGCACTCCACATGCTGTCTTGAAAAACAACAAATATAATAAATTTTGTTTACGTTCGCAGAGTTAACCAACGCTATGGCAAATCCGCAGGAGGACTTGCTACCGCCCAGTGCCGAGGACGACGAATTGACCCTACCGCGAGCTAGCATCAATAAGATCATAAAAGAACTGGTGCCCACAGTGCGGGTGGCAAACGAGAGTCGCGAGCTAATCCTTAACTGCTGCTCAGAGTTTATCCATTTGATCAGCTCGGAAGCTAACGAAGTGTGCAACCTGCGTAACAAAAAGACCATCAATGCAGAACACGTACTGGAGGCGCTGGAACGGCTCGGATTTCATGACTATAAACAAGAGGCGGAGGCCGTGCTGCACGACTGCAAGGAGGTGGCTGCCAAGCGCCGCAGACAGAGCACAAGGCTGGAAAATTTGGGTATTCCCGAAGAAGAACTGCTACGTCAGCAGCAGGAGCTCTTTGCCAAGGCCAGAGAGGAGCAGGCACGCGAGGAACAACAGCAATGGATGAGTATGCAGGCGGCGGCAATGGTGCAACGGCCACCCCAGGCAGACGGCTCCGTAGCCAGTAAGCCCAGTGAAGATGACGACGACGATGATGATGATGATTACTAACGGAAAAACAATTGGTTTCTCTTAATGCACTAATGTAATTTAATCTTAAAATATATTGCCATAAGTTGTACTATCAGCTAATATCGGCCTTAATTTGTGGCTGCTCGTCTTCCTGCTCCGAAGAATGCTTCTCATTCAGTTGGTTCTCAACCAATTTGGGAAGTCCCTCTGGTGAACTGTAGCTTCCAGGGACATATTTTCCAAGGATCTCAGTGTGGTGCTTCCAGAACTGCGAAGAAATCAAATCTTCATGTAGAGGCACAATGGCTTGTCTTCCCTTTCGGTCCACCAATCGCTTTCTGAGCAGAATCGTTCCCTTTCGATACATGGCCGGAAGGTTGTTGTAGTTGATGCCGAACTCCTGGAAGAGTAACTCGTTCTTGTCGGCCGAGAAGGTTCCCCGCAGCCGCTCCTCTGCCTGCTGATTCGAAAGACCCTTGTCCAGGACAAGTTTCCAAAAGGCAGTATTGTAGAGATTGTTGACATGAACGTCGGCCTGTCGCCAGCTAAGATAGTCCCTTAAATTCTCGTCCGATGGATACAAAACTACCCTTCCGTCGAAGCAGGGAGCGTAGGCCAGGGGACCGCTCTTCCAACGAGGCCACTGCATCACGTAGCTCGAAGAAAAAAGGCTGGTGACATAGGTGAGTAGTTTGGCTGATCGCCGTTTGAACGCGGTAGTCTCCTTGCGAAAAACGAAGGAGTACTCATCGCTCTGACCATAGGCCAGAACAATATCCCGGAATTCTTGCATCACAGCTGTAGCAGCAGCATTCATTACATTAAGTGCTGTGGGAAATATTCGTCTTTAGTTTACCATCTTCAAACAGAGTTACTCCTTTTACCATTTTCATCATTGGGCTTGTCAAAGTCGTGGGTCTTGGAGAACTTGTGAAACTTCTTGCCATCAATCCGGATCACAATCCACACGTTGGGAAGGATGCTGTCGTCCTGCTCGAAGGACTTTACATACTCAAACCTGCTGCACGCCATTCTGCGAATGGGCAGAACTCGGGAAAATGGTGGATTCAGAAATTTGTAGAAAGTATTCAAAAAACCAATTGAACGCATTGAGGCGACCGCATGAGAAGATAACAGCTGATGGCTGCTGTTAGTTAACAGCACTGGTAACAGTAAGAGAAATAGAGATGGGAGTCAAATACATCTCTAGCGACCCGATAACATCGATAGCTCGAACGGTCTCATCACAACAAGGCAATCTAGTGAAATTATGAGCGTAAATTACGAACAAAATGCCGCTGATGAGCAATTTGCGAGAGCACACAAGGCTGTCAGCTTGTCAGATGACGAGGAAAGTGAAAGCAATGGAGAAGGACTCTCGGAAAGGCCCCAGGAACCGCCTGCGACATCCAGCAGTCTGGCACAGGAGTTCTACGAGGAGCCGGGTGGAAAAGGTGGTGGTGGTGGAGATGGCGAGACGCAGGAGGATGAAGCTGCCGGCGGAGCGGCAAACACACATGTGGTGGCCACCCACTACAACGAGCTTAAGGAGGCCGGACGCAAGGACCGGCAAAAGTCAAAAATCTTCTTCATGCGAAACTTTAACAACTGGGTCAAGAGCCAGCTGATCAACGAGTACATGGCGCAAATTAAGGAACAGAAGCGCGTCGGTGATGCTCTTCGCGTGCTAGACATGTGCTGTGGCAAGGGCGGTGACCTGCTCAAATGGGAAAAGGCGTCCATCTCGCATCTCATCTGCACGGACATAGCTGAGGTTTCAATAGAGCAGTGCCAGCGGAGGTATCAGGATATTCTGCGAAGAGCCGAGAACTCAAAGTTCAGCAACAAGTTCACCGCCGAATTTTTCGCCTGTGACTCGACACTAGTCCGCTTGCGTGAACGGTACAAGGACCCTTCTTTGCAGCTGAATCTTGTATCCTGCCAGTTTGCGTTTCACTACTGTTTCGAATCGCTGGCCCAGGCCGACTGCATGATGCGGAATGCGGCCGAGTGCCTGAAGCCAGGCGGCTTCTTTATAGCCACGATTCCGGACGCCTATGAGATTGTTCGAAGGCTGAAGGCAGCCGGTCCAGAGACGCGCCGCTTCGGAAACGATGTCTACAGCATCGAGTTTGACTGCGAAACAGATCCACTGCCACTTTTTGGAGCAAAGTACCAGTTTCACTTGGAGGGCGTCGTTGATTGTCCCGAGTTTCTGGTGCATTTCCCAACGCTGGTGAAACTGGGCCGTAAATATGGCCTACAGCTGATCCGGCGTTCCACCTTTTCAGAATACTATAAGGAGACCCTGCCCAAAGGTCGGCAGCTCCTGCAGCGTATGACGGGCTTGGAAACGGTTCAAACCCAGCGACATGGTAGCGAGGAACAGTTCGCCCATATTCGGAACTTCCAGGCAACGCAACGCGGAAGACCGCTGGGTACACTCTCCAAATCAGAATGGGAAGCAGCAAGTAAGTTTTATTTGCATGTTTTGATGATAAATATTTAACTATGGTTTTTTTCAGCACTTTATCTGGTTTGTGCCTTCAAAAAATGCAAAAACTCTTGGGATACCAATGGCAAACCCGTGTTTGAGTTTGACGACTGAACAGCAACCAGCCAATTATACGTAAAAAGAGTCCTTTCAAGTCCTGTTTATGGTGGCCCAAATATTTAAAAGATCATACTCGAAAGCGTGAACAGATTGTATTTTTAGGCATTTTATATGTGAAAGTGTTTAGTTAGATTTTTAGATTTTCAAATAATTACAGAGGTTTCTTTACTAAAGTTTTCACCTTTAAAATATTTACACTGATTAGCTACAAGAATTTATTTCAATTAAAGTTAAAAGATTGTTTGAAAACTGTATGAATATTATAGATCAACATGCAAATATAAAACTAATGTGTTATCTACCTTATTTAGTGTGGGGTCAAGTAGCATTATATGTCTTAAAAAGTGTTCATAAAATTTTATTAAAATCATAATAATAATGAGAACTTTTATTTTCTATAGAGGCCTTATGATGATTATAAAATATTAAAGATTAAATAAACAATGATATTTAATTTTGAAAAGTAAACTTATCTAAGTAAATATATTCCTTAAGATATTCCTTGACCCAACCTCTCTGGGGGGAGGAGAAACTGACTCGCGTGTGTTCGGTTCCACCGAAAGCTTTGATAAGAACGCTTTCGGATGGCTGAGACAAGTTCGAAACTGGAAGGACGACGATGTCGGAGAAAGCTTTCGTGGACGGGGCGCTGAGAGCGCACAGCTGTTGCTTTCACGGCGACGGCGCCTTTGAAGGACATTGGACAAAGGTTAGTCCTGACGTTTACGTTGCCGGGTCGTGCCTGCGAGCGACCTAACCTGCTCTGCTCCGCTCAGCTCTACTCCACTCTGCTTGGTAGCTCTGTTCCAAAACGTTCAGTTCCGTTCCGTTCAGGTTGGCCTGGCCCCTGGCCCCTGGCCCCGATGCGAACGAGCGTGTCGTGCCAGGCGCCCGATGCATCAATGAATTATCGTAGCTCAAGTGTAAATAAATATTTGATAACGTAACAAAGGTACCGTTGCGTCGGAGGGGGGTAGTGTGGTAACTTTCAGGTGGCCAATGGTGGAAAGGGGAAAAATAACGGCATAAATTACGCCATTGATTGGTTTTGAAGAGCCTGAAGAAAACTTTATATTGAGGCAATCAGTTAGCTCTCCCTTTCATTACCGCCCACCCTTCCCAATACTCTCTTTAACCACTGCCCCCCCGTTGGTTTCTCTTTGTCCATCTTTTCTTGAGATCCTTTGCCCAGTTTCTCCAAGTTCTTGTCAGATAATTTCATTATTTAAAGTTTTGCTCATAAAAATCAACTTTGGGTGTAAAGTTTAAATTTGTTTTGCACACACTGACGCACACACTCACACACATACACTGATTGTTTACTACAAGCGGTAGGCAAGCAGGAAGGCTGGGAGGCAGGCTGGGAGGCAGGCAGGCAGGCTGGAAGGCTGGCAGGCACGTGGGCAAGAGTGGGTTGCGCTGGTGGAGAATGGGTGTTCCTGGGCGGGCGGGATGGTTGGCTGGTCGGTTGGTTGGTTCGGTTTGCTTTGTTTAAAGTAGAGCGTGCGTATTTATAAGGCAAACAACGGAGCCAGAGCCAGAGCCCGAGCCAGAACCAGAGCCAGGGCTACCCTAGCTGTTTACGTTTACACACACGACGACTTTTCCTGTCCCCTGGTCCTATGGCACCTCCTACCCCTCCTTGTTTCCCACCTTCCCCCTTTACCTTTACCTTCACCGCACTCTCTTCACACAACTAACCCACCGCTTTTGGCCAGGTCCTTTCCGCATGTCCTTCGCCACGACTCGCTTTGCACTGATTGGCCCTAATGAATCTTTTTGTTACCTTCTCCATGCGGCCGCCTGCGCATTGTACCATAAGGTCTATGTAAATTAGTTCACTTTTAACCCAAACATACATACATAGCTCCAGGGTGTTTAAAATTAATAACAAATTAAAAAATATTATAAAGTTCTAAACTAGTTTAAAATATTTCAAAGCAAGAGTCCAAGTAGTTCTGAAGTTCCATGCCTATTGGCTGGATGATCCTGGCCGTTGAAGGGTTAAGGTCTATGCCACAATGCCACAGAACTGAGTAATGTGCATACGTGACTGCAATGTGCTCGTCGTCTGTGTGATGGGTCTGGGTGTTGGTCCTGCTGGGCACTGACAAAACGCAGGTAGGAAATGTGCGGCCTTACATTACGTATACGCAGTGTGTACAAACAAAATACATGCCGCAATGTTTGTTTTGTAAGCCTGTCGAGGCAAGCGAGCGAATAAGTGTCAGCCTCTCTCTCGCTCACTCCCCTCCCTGCCATCCTGCATCCTCGCTCATTTTCACATTCTCTGTAGATCATAAAATGCATGTATATGTTGGGAGGGGGGGGGTCTGTCTTGGTGTGTGTGTGTATATCTGTGTGTATTTGTGTGTGTGGTGGTGGGGATTGTGTTTATTCAACCGCATGGAACAATGTGAAAAACGCATGCCAGGCATGCGGCGGGACGGTGTCCTGGTCTTTGCCTCCTTACCCTCGCCCCTCGCCAGCTTCAGCATCAGGCCCATGCTCCTACTCAGCGGGAATGATTCAGAGAGTGTGTCCATGTCTGTGTGGAGCGTTCCGCTATGCTAAACTTTTTACAAGGATTGCCCCTGGAGCGGGTTGGCTTGGTTAACGCAACAATTTAACACAAAAACCGAAAAGAAGGTAAAAGAAATGAAAAGAACGAAAGATGAAAAAAAAGCGTTCCACACATATTTCTCCATATATGTATTATTGTATACTCTACCATAGTATAGTATGTATGCCCAAGGACTTAGCCGCGCACGTTGGCACCCATTGAAAGCCCATGTGAAGATGATGAGCTGCAGCTCATCGCTCGGTAATCTTTTGTGGTTCTTTTCTGGCCAAAGAGAAACTTGAACTCTGCCTTTCAACGCTCGAGTGTTTTAACATTTATCGTGGTAGTTACTCTTGGCTTAGTTGAATGCGGTTTTCCTTCCATGCCAGCCAGGTTGAGGTCAAATGTTAGCTTAGTAATTATTTTCAGTTTTGACATTCAGACTCAAAAATGATTGACAGAAAGTCTTTTTTTAATTTACTTCCCCTCTAGGTTTATTTTCCCAAAAAACAAATGTAATATTTAAAATTTTTGAAGTAGAGGATACTTAGTTATAGTTTGTAAAAGATGAACCTTTTTTCTATTTTTTATGGAATTAATAAATAATAAAAACATAATAAAAATGTTTGAATTTCTCTAATAATAATAATAATATTAATAAATAAGCAAATGTACTATAAATATGTAAAAATATAAATACTAAGCTGAAGGCCTTCTTTGTCATTGTTTTACCCATAGTGTTAGTATTAATTTTAATTATAACTTACCTTTTAAATAATAATATTAATAAAATTCAATAATAGACAAACTTTTAAAACTCTTTAAAGTTTAAACAAATCAGATTTCAAAGCCAACCCCTAACATTTAATCCTTATCCTCCCCGATTAGAAACTCCCTCACGCCTCAGAAAAACAAATCAATATGAAAGTTCATTAAGATCCTTATACAGTATTTGCCATTTTCCATTTTGCACCTCAATAAATACTACTGGCTTTGTAGATGCCATTTGACCTCATAAATAAATGAATTCAGTTTCCCCAATTATTTTGTGGCCAGGACTTTGAGGAAAAGTGCATTTCAATACTCCACCGGTTTAGTTCATAAATATTTGAACAATTGATTTCCCATGTTGATGAATTTGGCTATTTCCGTTCGGTGTCAGCAGTCAGCAGCCTTGGCTTAAACAATCGGTCTAAACAAATAGTAGTCTATTCCTGACCATGGACATAGTGTGTCCTTTCGAATGGATGCCACTTAAGGATGTCAAGTCAATTGTAAAATTGTCAATTATTATTTATTCAGAGCCAATTAAGTTGCAAACTAATTGTGAATGCCGGAAATCAAGTACGCTATCGCTATCGATTTTGAAAAATATTCAATAATCCGGGAGAGCCTTGATAAGCTCATCAAACATGCACATGCCGCCATAGCCGTAGGGGGTTGTGTGTATCGAGGACCTTCGGATTGTTTTCGGGTTGGCCACGGTTCCCACAGTCGCGCCCGGGCCCGGGGGTACCGGGTACCCCATAAATATAGGTAACTCGGTGTACAAGTTGCTATGGCTCAAGCTCAAGGCGTGGCATTTGGGCATTAGGTGTTGTAGTTATTTTTTGGTTGTTGTTGTTGTTGTTGTTCGTGTCGAGTCGAGCCGAGGCAACAAAAGGTCAACTCGACAAGTGAGTTAAATGACAAGGACCTCACCTTGCCTTGATGGCCTGGTATGGTCCCGGCCGAGGCCCGTGCGTGTTTGCATGTTTGAGTCGATTGGCGACCCCAAAAAATGAAACTTAACTTTGGCTTTGAATATGGCATGCAACCCATAATGGTTTCCCTTTCGCTTTCAAAACAAAGCCCCCAGCTCTCCAGTGGAGGAAGTACTACTACTACAACATACTACCAACTACCGTTGTTGTTGTTCCTCCTCTTCCTGTTATTATTGTTTTTGTTGTTGGTGGTTTGCTGCCCTTGGCCAATTGCGAGTGAATTTTGATGTTTTGACTGGCCATTCCTGAGGCCATTTGACAACTCTATAAAACCGGTGTCCTTAAACCCCACCCAACTTCCACCCCACTCCCTCTCTATCTCTCTTTCTCTTTTGGCCTCCATGCTTTTGGTGGAGGTCCACCCACCGCCCTAATAACGGTAATTGCCCGGAGAGTTTCGCGACTTTCAACTTAGCCACCAAACTAAAAGCGAAACTTCAAAAACCGTCTTGGCAACCGACTGGAAAAGCGGAAGCCGAAGCTTTCGGCACGCAAGCTTTCCACACATCTCGTCGAGAAGCTTTCGTCCTGGCGAGGCGAAAATGTAAATGTCAGTCATGGAGTTCCAGTCGTCGGATACATGTGGAACACAACGAACACAGAAGGAGCCATTCGCCGCGTCTCATCCCCCGAATACAATGCGAAAAAGTCTCTACAAAAAATAGACACAAAAAAAAAACTCCACTCTGTGCACCAAATAATACTCCCAAATCGTATCAAAAAATCGTAAAATTAACAAATAAATAAGTGTGTCTAATGGAATTGATAATGTGAAGTGTGGTGTTAAGGTTTACCGTTAGTGAAATTTAACCAATACATTAATAATTCAGTTCAATGAAATGAAAGAGAGCAAAGCTAACAGAGATTTGTAGAAGAAAATATATATATAGAAAAATTAATTATAATAAAGAATTAAAAGGAAATTAAAAGTTAAGCCGTTTTTTTTATTTTTGGCCAACACCGCTAAGAGGCTCAACACAATTTGATAATAATTTAAGCTTGGCCGAAAAGCTCCAGCCCCTCCCGTGTATCAGTTGAACTACTCAGTTTCCACGTTCCCCGTTTTTTTGTTGTTTTATTGTGAAAGTGCAACAACCACAACCACACGGAAAAAAACAAGAAAAAGAAGAAGAAGTAGAAGAAAGGGGCTGCTGCAGCAAAGAATTAGTGGCAGTCATCGTTTGGGGATTACGGAATTATCGGGATCCGTTTCATTAAAATGGATTTAAGTCAATGCCGATGCGCTGAGCTGCATTTGTGCATGGGATTATCGATTGTAATGCGCAGTCATCAAATTATGTTTGAACAACACCGCTCCAATAGCTGCGATACCAACATCATCATCAGAATCAGCAGCAACAACAACAGCAACAACAACAATCACTGAATTGGCCTCTTTGTGACCCCTTTGGAAAAACGCGCCCTATTGACGCCCCCACCACCCTTTCAGTTCAGCCCGCCTCGCTAAAGAAGAAGAGATTCTCGTCTTATGAAACAATTGAAGCACCGGCCAAAGGAGCAAAGGAGCAGACAGAGACAAAAACGAAGACCAAGGAGAAGAGACAACGGCAATTGCGATAGCAGCAACAACCAGGAGCACCAGGAGCAGGAGCAGCAGGAGCAGCAACAAAAACAATAGCCACCACCACCAAAATCGCATCACATTTTTAAACGGCAATACGCAAAGTAAGTGAAGTGGAAGGAGAAGCAGAGAGGGGCACGAATATCCTTTGCACTAAAAAAAATAAAAAACTAAAAAATAACTATAAAATAAATACAATAAAAGTTAAAATTAAAAGGGCTTAACGCTTTTTATTTAAGAATTTTAAGTTCTTCGAAATATTACGTATACGTCCTGTATCTTAGACTTAAGTAACAGTATTAATTTTAAAGAAAATGTATAAATTATATTCTATTATAATTAATTTAAGAACACTTTTGTAATGGTGTTTAATTTAATTCAATAAAACCTTACCCCATCATACGTTGCGTATACGCAATGTAAGCCTGTGTCAGCATGCCTTCTAGGCAAAGGCCTTCTTTACTTAAAAGACTCGTCTATTTCAACAAGCAACCTTCGTTTTTCTTAATTTCTACCATTTAAAAGACCATTATTATTATTTTTAGACAATTTGTTAACAAAAAGACAACAGAAAGGCGTTTAATTTTAAACAAAACATTTTATTTTTGGTGTAACTGTAAAGGAGAGGTGCAAAAGCTAGAGTGCCGAGTGGAATGGAGTGTGTGGAAGTGGAGATGCGAGTGGAGGAGAGAGACTGTAGAGGAGGAGGAGGTGGCAGGGGTACCAGGTGAAGAGGCAGCCAAGTGAAGTGAAGCATTTGTCGCATTTTGTGCAGAATTCTCGCCGTAATTAATGTTGTGAGTGTGAGTTTTTTAAGTGTGTGTGTGTGGTGTGTGTGTTTGTAAACTAGGTCACTAGGAAGTTAGCCCCCGTACCTATCCAACTGGCTTCCACCGTCAAAGGTGTCAACTCGCAAAATCTCCAACCACACCTTAGCTTAGTACATCCTACCTACCTGTACGCCTGTACACTCCCCGATACTCATACCATCCTGCCCACCTCAACAGCATGATTAACGCCTCAGTGAGATTAACTGGCAAACAAATTTGAAGTGGTTGTGGTGGTTGAATGACTGACTATATATACAAGTCTGGGTGTGTTGTGCGAAATATACATACATATAGTACATACATGATGACTACCGCCGTAAGCATTTTCATTCAATAACCACCGACACTCATACAAGAATACTTGACAAAATAAAAAAAAAATTATGAATAAAATGCAAATGGAAAATTTTTCGCTTGTATGTGAGTCCAAGAGTGTGAAAGAGAAATTATTTTTTCATTTATCAAACATCGAAAGTCTCGCCTCTCCGCCTCCATAAAAAATTCACAAATATTTATCCTTGTACAACAAATTATAATTTCGCTGACACAAATTTTAATACAATTTGAAGCCTATTACGAATTATTTCCACTCAACGCCTAAAAATACACCTGCAGTGCAAAAAGCTCACGTACTACTGTACAACACAGGTGCATACGTGTATATGCTAATTAATTAAAGTATTTTAATGGCAGCATTTATACTGCATTATGGGGTGACGAAATATTGATATTAATATCATCAAATGACAGTAGTAGAATATCCTTGGCAAATTATAAATATTTTTTTTAAATATCTATATATTTATATTTTTAGTCTCCATCCAGACATATTATATCTGTTTCTAAGTATGCGTGTATCTACCTCGCACTCGCTGGGACATATACAAAAGATAAGGAGGCTTCCCCAAACGTAAAAGTTTTTCAACGTTTTTATAGGAAAAAATTGCTGGCTGGAGTTTAGAACCTTGCCAGAGGGGCTGCGGACCAAGGCAGTGGGGGTGTTAGCAAGTAAAAGCCATAAAATTCAGGCGCCGAAGCGCAAAATGCCCTTGCCTTTTGCCTTTGGGTGGAAACCTACAATAAAAAACTGAGGATAAAAAAAAAATGAGGAGAACAACAACAGAATAAATAGAAACTGCTTATTTATTTATTTGTTTCGACAAATCTCAATTGAAACAAAGCTTAAAAGCTTGGAAATCAAAACTTAAATAAAACCACCCAGACAAGGAGGCGAAAAAAAAGGACACAGTCTGATGGGCAGTGCTGGCTGGTGGCGGGTGGGGGGCAGAACAAAGAGACAATTACTATTAAATCCAAGTTCAATTCGGTCAGCACACAATTGAATTTGTTGCAGATTTGATTTGGCCTCATGTGGCTGGCGATAACTATTATCTGGGATTAGTGTGGAAGCCACTCGGGCTACACATCCTAATGAGATTGTTTTAATTAAAATGAAATTCCTTAAATGAATTTAAATGATTTTAGGGGATATATCTATTATTCGATTATTGATTTTTATCAAAAAAACACAGGATAATTTTATGGCCTTAATACCTTTTTTGGGGCAACTGACCTAAGCTAATCCAGATTGACAATTTACAATCGATAAAAGGAAAATGTGTTGACATTTCTTTTATTTTATCATTAATATTTCATGAAACGGAGATACACAACATCTTGCGGGTATAAAATTACCGTAAAGTGGAGCTTATATTATGTCATTTTGGTAATTCACAGCTTATTCCAGAAAGAAAAACTAATAAAAAAAAAAACTCATTTAAGATGCATACAGTTGCGTCAATTTTGGGGAATGGATTTCGCGGGCCGCAGAGATCTTTTTATTTCAAAATTTGTTTAAAAGTATTTGCATATATTACGAGAAAAAAAAACACACACACAAAACAAGATGGAACAAAAGCTCTTAAACCTTTAAAGAGATATACGCATATAGGAACAAATGAACGAAAATCCGGGGCCTAATCCTGCATTAAGCGACAGCCAAAAACATATCCCAGAAGTATGCAACAAAAAGACGTTTTAAATCCAACTGAGGAGAAGAATGAATGAAATCTTTTCTTTTTCTTTTTTTTTTTGCTTTCTTGTATGGAAATACAACAATAGTTTTCTCTTCTTTGTATAAAGAGGATTATAACGAATAAATTTCAACAAAATGTTAACACAAGATCATAATGTTCGCTTTTGGGGCACAACAAAAAAATGGCTAGTCAGCAACTGAATATAATATGATAGTCATGGCTATTCGATTTAAAGAAGGAATAAAACTTCTGAATTAAAAATCAAGCTATTTTGATTGGATTATTATATTAGAGAATAAAGGATTTCTTCAATCAGACTCACTGAAATATGTATCAGCCATTTTATTTACAAGAAATACTTCTTATTTGAGGTGCGGTTGAGTTCCACAACCCACGGAGTATACCCCACTTTGAGGAACACACCAAAGTGTATAAATTGCTTACGTTTGCCCATGTAGTCATAAAAATTGCTTTGGCACATAAAACGAAGCTTGACGCTCGCTTTGGTTTGCCTTGGTTTTGGTTTCCCTTAACGTTTTGTCTCGTTTTGTTGCCATCGCCCATGGGCTTGTTTTTTGGTGGGAACGATATCGGGAGGTCCTTCTTATATTTCTATTTGTATATTTTTTTTTTTTGTATTTCTATTGCTATTTGTATTTGTATTTGTATTTGTATATTTGTAGTCACCGATTTGTATTTTGCGCGCTCACCAATTTAGTAATCATATTTCAAGCGTTTGTCTGTGTCCTTTCCCGTTACAGGATATGACAAGTGATGGTGCTGTTACGTTTTGGATATTTTTGCTTTGTTTGATCGCCTCGCCGCACCTGGAGGGGGGCGAGGCCGGGAGGCCCGATGAGCTGCACATCGGTGGCATCTTTCCGATAGCCGGCAAGGGAGGATGGCAGGGCGGGCAGGCGTGCATGCCGGCCGCAAGACTGGCGTTGGATGATGTCAACAAGCAGCCAAACCTGCTGCCGGGCTTCAAGCTCATCCTGCACAGCAACGACAGCGAGGTGAGTACTCTCTTCGTCCACGTCAAGTGTGATAGTTGAATGTGAGTTGGACGCGATAAGCCCTACTTACTATACTATATATGTATGTATATACGACCATAGTCTGTCCTAGTGTCCCGAGTTTCGTGCCCGTGTCCCGTGCCGACACATACCCTTGGGTGCCACTTATTTTGTTTCGTTTTTGTTTCTGTTCACTGATGACTGGAGTGCTGCTCCAACCAACTGGTTTCAGGCTGGCTGAGCACTGGCATTCATTAGCATATTTCTCTAGGGGATCACGGGGCTGGGGACGAGGCACTGAGAGCCAAAAGGATGAGGTCGTTAACAGAGAACAAACAGTTTTATTATGATTCCTTTGCCATTGTGCCGCATTAAAGGGTATTTGCCTGCTGTGTTCCACAAATTGAATGGAATTCTCCGCAAAATTTGCCATGTCCATGTCCATATCCAACCATATTTGGCAATGTCCCCGATTCCCCGATTAATGGCATCACATAAATTGTATTGGAGGCTTGGCTTAGAGCACGTTCGCGTACTGCCAATGGCAATTACATCGACAGAGTTGGGTTAATAGGGGCATTAAGTGCGTGATTTGTAATTAATAAAAGGTAGTTAACAAGAAATACTATTATACGAGTTTATTCAATCAGTGTCACGTCTTACATAAATGGATTTATAGATGGTACTTTAATAATGCTTTGTTTGGATAGAATTATCCACAACTAGCTACTGTTCTAGAAAAATTTTAATATTGTTTACGGCTTTAACTATTTTATTTCAGTGGATCTCTTGAAAACTTTTGTTAGCTAATAGAGCAACCACTATGAGACATAAATGGCCGCCATCTAAAGGGCCATATATCATTTTAAATGGCCAGTAAGCGTCGCAGTTTTCTAAACACAACAAACCCAACTAACACTGGCTGGTATATCAATGCGCCCTTTGGCGCGAACATAAAATACTATTTTTATTTAGTTTTCACATATTTTTGCAGATTTTTTGGTGTTTTTCATTTTAAGGGTCTGCGGTACAGTTGTTGCGGTTTTGACTACTTTGGTTTCCGTTTCCGTTTGGGGTTTTGGTTTCGTTGGCCTGCCTGGCTGGCTCTAGCTGGCTCTGGCTGGCCCTGCCCTGCCCTGCCTATTTATAAGCGCGAACCTCATTAGTTTTAAGTGAGCGAAAGCTTAACTACTTGTTTTGAGTTTTGAATGAGGTCACTTTGCCCCGGCCCTGTCGTAGCTCATCATTTCAGTTATTTTTATTCAAGGCTGGCCAGGAGGGACAGACACTATTCTAGTATATCCCCTTATCCTTACTATCCTTAGCCCACACGCCAACCAGATACGGACAGACAGATAAGGCCAGAGCCTGTAAAATACAGGACCAGAAGCAGGAGAAGGAGCTTGGTTAGTAGCAGGACCTCCGGTAAATTCAGTTCTGGTCCGTTCATCTCTATTTAGTTCTCAGTTCTGTGTTCCGTATTCCTATGTATGTCCTCTATGTGTTGTGGTCCCAGTATATTCTCTTCTGGTTAGTCCAGTTGAGTTCGCTTCGCTGGGCCCTGAGTCGAGCCAGGACGGGGACAGGACAACAGCTCGGGCGCGTTACGTTTGTGGCTTAGGCAAACAGCTTCCGTTAAATGCTGCATAATTAGTTGCCATCTCCCATGCCACATCACATGGCAAGCGACAAGCGGCAAAGGTCGCACGCAATGTTTGCCTTTGCCGTTGCCGTTGCCTTTGCCTCAGTCAGAGTCGCTGCCTTTTGCTTGACCTACTTTGATGTGTGAAAATGTCCCAGAGAAGCCCGCCCAGAAGCACTGAGACTACAAAAAAATAATAATAATAAAAATGTGGTTGGCTTTAAGACAATCGTGGTAATACTCTTTCCAACTTAAGAGTATTGAATCCTAAAACCAAGGCCAAGTTCACTGAATTTCCATTTAAATTGTATACCAAAAACAAATCTAGAAATGACCTTTCGCTTTTGGCCAAAATTGCATTTGCGGAGAGCATGCTCCTCTGGTCAAAAGTTCAAAATGTCCGGCCTATTTCAGATTGCGATCTAAACGCACACGGTTGACACATCCGTAAACGTGCCCACCAACTGGTCGTTGGACGTTGGACGTTGTACGTTTATGAATTACCTGTCGCTCAGTTTTGTGGCAGCCAAATGTCCGCTTCGTGATTTCGTTTTTATGAACGTTTTATGAATTCAGAACTGGACCAGGTTTGTGGTTGTTGGCCATTAAAATGATATATATATATAAAACAGATGTTTTACAGATAGATTATTGCAGTAAGCCAACGTCAATCTAAATTCGTTAGATGTCTCATTTTAGTCCATACCCTGAGCAAGAGTATCTTTAAAGGGAGTCACTAGGACATGCCACACAACTAAACATAAATTGATGGCGGGTGTAGGAACAGGATAATACTTATGCATAAACAGGGGCTGGACATGAGAAGGACAAAACAGAAAAACACAAAAAAAAGAAAACAATTAGAAAGGTTGTTTACACGCAAACCAAGTAAGAAATATGAAAACTGTCGCCTCCTTCCTGGCCAGAACTGAAGGCCTGGCTGGAGAAGCGGAAACGACAAACAGCGAAAACGAGTTTGCCATGTAAATGAATGAATGGGAGAATGAATAACTGAATGAATGAATCATTTATATGGTCAAACGTGGATATGTGTAACGCCACCCCCAATCTTTCAATCCCCCAATCCCCCACGTGCCGACAAAATGAACAAAAATACGGAGAGGAAGCGACAGGCATTCCTGAATTATTCATTGTCATGAATGAATCCTGTTTAATTGATAAATACCATGGCTTGGGAATTAATAAAATGAAACATGACCCAAAGTATTATCCAGGTGGAGGTACAAATTAGTAAGGCTATGAAAATTGAAATGTCTTTCAAACTATACCCTATATTTCTAATTCGAATTTTAACCAAATGCTATTTCCACTCACTTCCCACTTGGCGGCATATTAATCATAACCATAATTGTTTTCCAATGAAGACCAACATATAAATTATATGGAATCGAACATTAATAACTCGTCATGGGTAGCTGCTAAGAATGGACCGCGTAATCAATAATTCTCGACATCAGTCGAGCGAAACTTATTTATGAATATTTATCGAAGAGTGACGTAGAATATAATTTTTTTTGGCATCTCTCCGAGTTGGTCTATTCCGCTAATTCACTTTCCCTTCCCGACAGTGTGAGCCCGGTTTGGGCGCCAGCGTGATGTACAATCTGCTATATAATAAGCCGCAAAAACTAATGTTGCTGGCGGGATGCAGCACGGTCTGCACCACGGTGGCGGAGGCTGCCAAAATGTGGAATCTCATTGTGGTAAGTGGCACTTGCATAATGCCAGACGAGTGAGTCCGACCTTTGGCTTCATTCAAAATCCGCATCCCATCCGCAGCTCTGCTATGGAGCCTCGAGTCCCGCCCTATCGGATCGCAAGAGATTCCCCACCCTGTTCCGGACCCATCCCTCGGCCACGGTGCACAATCCGACGCGCATCAAGCTGATGAAGAAGTTCGGCTGGTCCCGAGTCGCCATCCTGCAGCAGGCCGAGGAAGTCTTCATTTCGGTATGTGGCACAAAATCCAATTTCCTATTCCGTTTGTGAACGCTAATGGAAATGCCATTTCAGACCGTAGAGGATCTCGAGAATCGATGCATGGAGGCTGGCGTTGAAATCGTAACTAGACAATCATTTCTATCCGATCCAACAGACGCCGTGCGCAATTTGCGACGCCAGGATGCACGCATCATTGTGGGACTCTTCTACGTCGTGGCTGCCAGGCGAGTCCTTTGCGAAATGTACAAGCAGCAGCTCTATGGCCGGGCACATGTCTGGTTTTTCATAGGTAACATCTTTAATTTCAAGAGAACCATGTCCTTTAATGACTCTTATTCAGGCTGGTATGAGGACAACTGGTATGAGGTCAACTTGAAGGCCGAGGGTATCACGTGTACTGTGGAACAGATGCGGATTGCCGCCGAAGGACATCTAACCACAGAAGCCCTGATGTGGAATCAGAACAATCAGACAACAATATCCGGAATGACTGCAGAGGAATTTCGGTAAAATATAAAAAGGATATCTAATGAAATAAGAAGGATATAATGTTTTCTGTTGACAGGCATCGACTGAATCAAGCATTGATAGACGAGGGCTATGACATCGATCACGATCGCTATCCTGAGGGCTACCAGGAGGCGCCACTGGCCTACGATGCCGTTTGGAGTGTGGCTCTGGCCTTTAACAAGACTATGGAACGATTGACCTCTGGCAGCAAATCGCTTAGGGACTTTACCTACACGGATAAAGAAATAGCCGATGAGATCTACGCAGCCATGAACTCTACCCAGTTTTTGGGTGTTTCGGTGGGTTTCCTATAAAACCACATCTTTAAGTAAAATTAATCTAAAAATTGTCTTTTTAGGGTGTGGTGGCATTCAGTTCTCAGGGCGATCGTATTGCCCTTACCCAGATCGAACAGATGGTGAATGGAAAGTACGAAAAGTTGGGCTACTACGATACCCAATTGGACAACCTGACATGGTTGAACACCGAGCAATGGATTGGTGGCAAGGTGAGTAGGCTTCCTATAGTATTTAGTTACCTTAGAAATATCAGTTGTATCGAATCGGCATTGGGGCAGAAAGTATTCTAACAAAATGTCGGAAAAACAAAATCCAAAAGATGAAAAACCAAAAAATTCTTCTGAGGAAGAAGATAATAAAGGTGACAACAAGGGAGAAAGTAATCGCGGTGTTTCCATTGTGGAAAACGATGATCCCGATTTAAAGCCCAAGGAGGTACCCGAGGGCAGCACAAAAAAACAATTTAAAATCGAAGATACAGAAAGAAAGTCGGAGACTCAAACTAGACCTTCCCCGGTACCCAAAAAAAAGGACTCTGTTTCGAAGCAGCAGTTTAAAATCGAAGATACAGAAAGAAAGTCAGACACTCAAACTAGACCTTCCCCGGTACCCAAAAAAAAGGACTCGGTTTCGAAGCAACAGTTTAAAAACGAAGATACAGAAAGAAAATCGGAGATACAAAGACCTTCTAGACCTTCTGCAGTATCCAAAAAAAAGGACTCTGATTCGAAGGCGAGTGGTTCGTTTGTATTTACCAAGAAGCCACTACCATCAGCCCTTAGCGATGATCTCCTGCAAGGCGAAAGAGTCTCCGATAGAAGATCCGAAAGAAGATCCGAAAGAACATCCGATAGAAAATCAATTTCAATCAAAAAGAAATCCCTAGAAGATCGTAAAGAACCAAAAGATGATAAAGATACAAAAGTTCAAAGATATAGTGAGGAAACCACCAGCATTTTAAAAGAACAAAAGTCGTCAAAGTCAGGATTAGATGATGAAAGACCTAGTACCAATAGAAAGCAGACATTCGAAGGTGTAGAATCCGGTGATAGCGATGATGACGAAGAAAGCCGAAAAAGAAGCGATTTTGGAAAATCAGTTACCATTTCAACTATAATCTCAAAAAAGACAATTGACCAAGACCAAGAAGTTGGTAGAAGAAGGGGAACCGTGGACACTTTTGGTTCCGATGATGATGACGATGTCGAGGGTAACGAGTACCTTGAATCGATGTTGGACTATCAAAGCTTAACCGATACCCAGGAGGACGAGACCGAATCCCATGTGCGAGACGGTTCCAGATATACAAGCCGGGGTACCCAAAGTGGCATTTACCCAATCGAAAAGACAACAACAAGCGGTCCTGACGATGAATGGTCTATCTCCACAGCTGCCACCGCGTCGGGCTATCACGTTGACGATGAGGGAATGGGGGAGGACGATAGCTTGTATGGGTCATCAACCACGAACAGCACCTGGGGGACAAACCAAAGTGGGGACGAGCGATCCGTGATTCTGGCCGAAATAATCGACATCGGGAAACTAAAGGAACTCAAGCAGGATGAACAGTCAACCCATGACTTTATGAGAAATCGCAGATCGGATAAGCCCATCGACGAGATCAGAGGTGCCAAAATCACTGGCACAGCCACGAGTCATATCGAGGAAGTGGGATATCCTTCCTCATTTGATGAGGATGAAGACGTTAAGAAAGAGAAGAAAAAGTGTTATATCCTTGGGAAACGGAAATCCCAAACTGAAATCTCCGAGGCATCTCGAAATTATTATAAGAAAGCCAAAATGGATTCAAAGCCAACGGGCCTGAATAGGTGGAGATTCCCCATCGAGGACAACTTGTACGATATCTCCGGGGAACCACAAGAACTGAGGCGCAAAGATAAGGTTCGCATTGGAAAAGTCACTAAGAGATATAGATATATGGGTGTGAATACGGACGTAAGCCGAAAGCCTCGTCCAAAGGTTGAGGTTCACGCCGAGAACGCCGAACCAGTCTCTGAACCAGAACCCGTCACCTTTACGGTAGGACGCTCAAATGCCAAACCCCGAGATGTGGGTGTCAACACCACTATTCCGGCACAAGTTTTACAGTCAAACATATCCCATCCCCGGCTCCACGTTCACGCCAAAATGAGGGATATAGGAACCAATACCCCAAAGTACTACGAGGCAATTGACGATGGGACACCTGTGAAGTTTTCAGATCCGATCCACCCGGATTTGGGACACCTTAATGAATTGATTGTAAAAAAAATGAAGCCGCCGAAGAATCCTATAGACTTGGACATTAAATCACGCAGTCGGCTGTATTACGAGGACTGTGAGCACCATTTCCCGCAGCGGAACTGGCGACGATACTACTACAAAAAGGACGAACAGGGCAGGCACATATTTCGACGACCCAGCCGCTGGCTATACACTATACTGTTTACAATAGGCTATCTACTATTTGTACTGCTCTTCGCCATGGCCTGGTTCGATCACATCACAACCAACACTAGCCTTTTGCAGCCCATGCTGAGAATGTCCCAGCCATCCTTGAGCCTTGCACCAAGTGGACCCAAGTCCAGCCCGTATTCCATAGCCTTTGATCCGCGGAATAACACGGAGGTCATGGAGAAGTGTAGCAAAGTACTCACAATGATGGAGAGGTATGGCGATTCTGGGCATAACCCACGTTTCGGGCCCTGTGTTGCCAGCGAGAAGTTTGGCTACGAGAGTGGCGAACCATGTGTTTTCATCAAAATAAACCGCATAATCGGCTTCAAGACCGATCCATTCACCCACGCCGATAATGTGGTTAGAGGCAAGATGGACATGAAGGACTACATGGCTCTGAGGCGCCTCTTGAACAGCATACCGTCCGATGCAGATCGCGAAAATCGGACATGGATCAATTGCCGTACCAATCCCCAGAAGATCGTCAAGGTTGAATACTATCCAGAGCCGGCCTTTCAAATGAAATACACCGATATCGAGTCGAAAGTTGAGCACATGATAGACAACAGAACCTCATTCTTTAGCCCCGCGGATGTGAACCGAATAGTGGCTGTAAGGATTAAAAATCTGAAACCCAATGAACGTGTCCACCTTAAGTGCCAAATATATGCCCGTAATATCAATCAAGATGGCCAGGGCCTGGGGCATGTTTCCTTTTATGTAGTTCTTGCCACCAAGAAGAGTCGCGAAAAGATGCAGAAAGTTCTTAAAACTCATGATTCATTATAAAGTTATTGTTTCAAAATTAATATTTGTTAATGTTCTATTATGTATTAAAATTGTTTGTAATTATTGTAACGAATGGAGTTTCATTTCTATTATAGGTTCCTCAAGATAGAACAATTGTCACGCATGTCCTGCGCACCGTGTCCTTGCCATTGTTTGTATGCATGTGCACAATATCCAGTTGTGGCATCTTTGTGGCCTTTGCCTTGATCATCTTTAATATATGGAATAAGCATAGAAGGTATAACATCTATTATCCATTTCAAAATGCATTTATAAACATTTTAATTAAATTTCTAGAGTAATACAGTCCTCGCATCCCGTTTGCAATACCATCATGTTATTTGGTGTCATCATTTGTCTAATATCTGTCATCTTACTGGGTATTGACGGACGCTTTGTCAGCCCGGAGGAATATCCAAAGGTAAGGACACATATATCTTTTAAATACTTTAATCTATATATGTTTTTAAATAGATATGTCAAGCTCGAGCTTGGTTACTATCCACCGGTTTTACATTAGCATATGGTGCTATGTTCAGCAAGGTCTGGCGTGTGCATCGATTTACAACTAAAGCAAAAACTGACCCAAAGGTAAGTTTGACTTGAAATTAATGTATTAAATATATTGATAATATTTTAATATATTTTTCAGAAAAAGGTAGAACCTTGGAAGCTATACACCATGGTTTCGGGCCTCTTATCAATAGATTTAGTGATATTACTCTCATGGCAGATCTTTGATCCGCTGCAGCGTTATCTCGAAACATTCCCACTCGAAGATCCAGTATCTACTACTGATGATATTAAAATACGTCCAGAGCTTGAGCATTGTGAAAGTCAACGCAACTCCATGTGGTTGGGTGGGTACTCTAACTATTCTTAGTTAGTCCTTTGACTAAATAGTTAATCTTTTTGTTTCAGGTCTTGTCTACGGCTTCAAAGGTTTAATCCTGGTATTTGGCCTGTTCTTGGCCTATGAGACGCGCTCTATTAAAGTGAAACAAATCAACGATTCACGATACGTGGGCATGAGCATCTATAATGTAGTAGTTCTCTGTCTAATAACAGCTCCGGTGGGCATGGTCATTGCATCGCAACAGGACGCGTCCTTTGCCTTCGTTGCTCTAGCTGTGATATTCTGTTGTTTCCTAAGCATGCTGCTGATATTTGTGCCAAAGGTTAGTTCTTTATATAGTATACAGCTTAATAAACTAATAATAAACAACCGTAGGTAATTGAGGTCATACGACATCCGAAGGATAAAGCTGAATCGAAGTACAACCCTGATTCGGCCATATCGAAAGAGGATGAGGAGCGTTATCAGAAACTGGTTACCGAAAATGAGGAATTGCAACGTTTAATAACACAGGTATTTAAAACAAATTCAAATCAAAAAGATCAGAAATCAAAAGATTTTTGTATCTTCCCTTAAAAATTTTGTTTTCCCTAACACTCAACCGATTCTCAAGCGGAGTACTTTAAACGATTTCTGGATCGATTTCCCACCATTCTGCATCAAAACCCCGAGACAAAATATTTTTCAAATTTTTTGTCCATTTTTCGTGATGGGATCCCCAGAAAATGAGGTTTTCCCCTGTATGGCCCACAGAGTTCGCTCTATCTTCCCCAATTCTGATCCGATTCTCAAGCGGAGTCTTTTAAACGATTTCTGGATCGATTCGCCACCATTCTGCATCAAAACCCCGAGACAAAATATTTTTTAAATTTTTTGTATATTTTTCGTGATTCCTAGGGATCCCTAGAAAATGAGGTTTTCCGCTATATGGCCCACAGAGATCGCTCTATCTTCCCCAATCCTGATCCGATTCTCAAGCGGAGTCTTTTAAACGATTTCTGGATCGATTCGCCACCATTCTGCATCAAAACCCCGAGACAAAATATTTTTTAAATTTTTTGTCCATTTTTCGTGATGGTATCCCTAGAAAATAAGGTTTTCCCCTGTATGGCCCACAGAGATCGCTCTATCTTCCCCAATTCTGATCCGATTCTCAAGCGGAGTCTTTTAAACGATTTCTGAATCGATTCGCCACCATTCTACATCAAAACCCCGAGACAAAATATTTTTTAGATTTTTTGTCCATTTTTCGTGATGGGATCCCTAGAAAATGAGGTTTTCCCCTATATGGCCCACAGAGATGGCTATATCTTTTCCAATTCTGATCCGATTCTCAAGCGGAGAACTTTTAACGATTTCTGGATCGATTCGCCACCATTCTGCATCAAAACCCCGAGACAAAATATTTTTTAAATTTTTTGTCCATTTTTCGTGATGGGATCCCTAGAAAATGAGGTTTTCCGCTATATGGCCCACAGAGATCGCTCTATCTTCCCCAATCCTGATCCGATTCTCAAGCGGAGTACTTTAAACGATTTCTGGATCGATTCGCCAGCATTCTGCACCAAAACCTCCAGACAAAATATTTTTTAGATTTTTTGTCCATTTTTCGTGATGGGATCCCTAGAAAATGAGGTTTTCCGCTATATGGCCCACAGAGATGGCTCTATCTTCCCCAATCCTAATCCGATTCTCAAGCGGAGTACCTTAAACGATTTCTGGAAGTTTTTAAAAAATTAAATTTTTGTAATTTGCAGAAAGAGGAAAAAATACGAGTCCTGCGACAGCGGTTGGTGGAACGAGGCGACACCAAGGGCACAGAACTGAATGGGGCAACAAGTGCCGCCTCTGCCACCGGCGCTGCGTCATCTTCGCAGCCCGCTTCTCTCATGAGCACATCCGCACATGCCACACCTGCTGCTACACTCGCAATCACACAAGGTGAGTACTGGGATTCCCCTTAAGGATATACCCATTAGCCCGCTGCATGTGGTATACAACTTATAGTATTGTTGGTATAGCTTTTGACGTACTTAATCGTTATGTTTTCAATTTTGAATAGAGATTTTAGCCATTTTCGTGGGTATTGACACAATTGATTAGGACCAGCCGATGGAGTTCAAAGGTTATGGTTGCTTATGTTACTGCTATCAAAGTTTCACAATTTGTGTGCTTTAGTAAATGGCACATTTCCACAAAAACCACTTTTATTATACTAATATATATATAATGTCCTCACTCACTCTGTAACTAATATAAAGATAAAAACTAATACTTCTAACTATGCTTTAAATTAAACTTAATCTTTACTTTAATATATATCTAATATATATAAATATTTTATATTTCAGATACTCATGAGCATCGTACATGAAAAAACTTGTCAATTTCCTTTGCGTGATAGGTGAATTATACAGAAAATTATAAAAAATATAAAATGCAAACAAAAGTGACGTCTGACAGGAGAAGGATTTAATAAAAAGGATGAAGCGTACTTAATAAACTTTGTATCAACTTTAAGCTGAGCTAAATAAGTGAATTGGTAGCAGCAATTTTGTAGAATAATGAAATATGTATTGTACCTTAAACGTGTTTAGAATTAATATTGAAAAACGAAATACTTTTAACTTAAAACATAAAACAGATAAAACAAAAATCGCTATAGCGTCTGAACTAAGCAAATTGTTAGGCTTTAATGTTGAAACCGAAAACCAAAAAGTTGTAGTAAGTCGATGAAATACCTAAGTAAAGATCATGTTAAAGTTAGTCATTTTTAAAGAAAACACAATGAGGGTAAAGAAACTGTTGCGTTTTTAGTGAATATTGTTTTTGGTTCGAACCTCTTTTGCTCAGTGCTGTCTCCTAGAGCTCTCTATATTGTATGCATAGATGAAAATATTTAGAAAAGATCACCCAAAATGGCGGCCTTCTCCCATTTCCTTAAGTTATGATTTTAGGCAGAATTTTCGATTCGAACCCAACCCCACTCCTAGACTTCAGGAACCAAACTATACTGTATGTACATCTCTCAGACCTCCATAGCATGGGGGATTCGGCTTGATTCCTTATTAGCTAAGTTAGCTTTAGAAAGTTTGTATAGATCCTTGTGTGTGTCCGTGTGAAAAAGTGCACTCGATAAAAAGTTTTAATAGTTTACAAATCGTAAATCGTAAATAGCACAAATCGAATGAAAAGTCTAGCAAATCGTAGTTAATGAAGGAATATGTATACATATAGGCATAGACTAGTGTAGCATCAAAAATGAATATTACATGAGACGGTAGATGGGGTGGTTCATGGCTCAAGCAACGTTTTAATTTTTATGTACTGTTATACATAGACAAATTAAACCAGTAATGAGACGTTTTTGAACCTACTGTAAGTTCTAAAATTGCATTTATAAAGAATATATATATTATACACAGGAAATAAAAAAGGAAACCGAACATAAATGAGCGCATCGTTATATAGGAATTGACTTTATTTAAACTAAAACTAAAAGAAAAAACAAAAAAAAATACGGAAGCCTATTGAAAAAGATGAACTCACTCAATCACTCACCATTACATACAGTCTTTCACTCACCTTTGAAATAATTCAAATCTTTAACTTAAATCACCAATATCACATTTTCACATCCAATCACTCCACTAAAAATGAACAAAAATCCATAACGAAAGTGCTATAAAAAAAACATACATAGACAACATCAAATTCCTACGAAATGAAAGACTTTAAAATCTAAGCCGTTAAATGAATGGAAAATAAAGTAAAAGAATTGAGAACTATACACACAATGATAAACAATGATTATATATAATTATTGAAATATATATATATATATGAAATTTACACACTTGGCAAGATACATCTCTAGTACATTGTAATTTGTTAAGGATCGTTGGAATTTGTAGTTTAATTGGATTGTATTTCATACACATACCATATAGGGAACGCTGTTAGGGTAGACGTGTAACTCGAAATCATGTATATTGTATATAGAACATTTAGCTGCGACTCCTAAAAAAATGAAAATAAAATAAAAACCGTAAAAAAAACACAACCAAAACCAGGCCAACAATTGCAATATTAAATGGTAATCAAATATTAATTTTCAAATCCGCGCATCGTTTAATTTGCTTTTATCCTTGAATCACAGCCGAAAGAAGAACTTTTAGTAAATTAAGACACACTTTAGCCAAGCTAATTGTTGTAAAATAAAAACGAGTAAATAGTAAAAACAGAAAAACAAAATAAATCCAGATTTATTTCAAATAAAAAACACAAAGCAAGTGAAAATCTACTGTTAGTGACAAAAAAATAATCGTAAAACCAGAACAAATGGTAGCAATATGCAGGAAAAAAAGGTCAAAGTATAAAAAACTCGGTATGTTCTTATGAATGTAACATTAACGAATTAATTTAAAGTTTAATAAAACGGAATAAATGAGAATTTTACTGAATAAAAAAACCAAACAGAATTCAAGAAATACTTGTGTTTCATTTTATTGATTGGAACCTGGAGTGACCATTCCCAATGTTTTATTTATACATTTTATTTGCTTCCATTTATTCACCCACAAATATTCTTTCTTAAAATGCAAATCACTTTCGATAAACCAACATTTTATTTTGCATTTTGCACTCGTGCCGCATTTTTAATAAGGGATTCAATAACCTTTTGCATTAAATCAACAGATGGATTATTAATGCAATCGGAACATTCTAACTTATTAAAATGTTGAATAATTCATTATGATTATTTACAAGTTCATAGCTAGAAAGTGACTCAAAGTATTCAGATTCATTTCAAATTCTTTCCGAGTCATTTAATGAAGTTTGAAGGCCATGAATTTTAAGGCCTATGATTGTTCACACTTCTAAAATAATTCACTGTAAGATGGGCTGGCTACAGGTATGAATGAAGTAACCCTGAATGATATTTAAAGCTATCCGAGTCGGAATAATTTTTATAGAAT